>NW_027531504.1:12391272-12669914 GCF_008692635.1 Crocuta crocuta | reverse complement strand
TTTTTCTTTTGGTGTGTGTTTTTTTTTTTTTTTTTTTTTTTTAGTTCTTCCAGAGCCATTATTTGAGTCTTTAGAAATAAGAAATGAGACACTTCCCTTTGTAGGTTAATTGGAGACTGCAAAGATTAGAAAGATGAGGCTAGAATGAAATCGATTTTAGAGATCAAAAAAGTTCTCCGTGCTTCTCACTTCGAAGCCTTCCAAAGTACATATTGCTCATTTAGGTGCCTCAAAAATCTCACCTAGATCAATCCTAAAATACCCAGAATGCCATTTCTAAACAATATATCACATAACCTTTTCTCTCTCTGCTCAGATATTTGTTCTTTGCAGCAATGCTCACTACACGGTATCTGCACTTTTACACATGTATTCTTTTTCCGATTGGAGTTAAGTCATGCTATGATAACAAGAATTGTATAAGCAGTGGAATAAAAGAGAAATATTAACTTAATAAAATGGATTTGAAGGAAAAAATAAGGAATTACTCAGAATCTTGTGAGGCTGTTTTCATAGAAAGGTCAAAAGAGAAGCTATAAGATGCAAAATGTTAGGAATTTGTTCAATAAGCCAAAAATATTCAAAAATGCATTATTCTAAGAAAACCTTGAAGGTGACATGCCACCAAATCATTTATCTGGCACCTTCCCTGTGTCTCTTCCAAAATTTCAGGGACAACATTTAGAAATAGCACACACATTCCCAGATAAGAACCTCCCTTCTCACATGCTATGATTCATACTACAAAAGCATTTCAAACAAGTCCTATTAAATAGCTGATCTCTTTCCTCAGCAAGGACTATATGATCAGAACAACCTTAATTATGTCATTCCCTCATTCTCTCCATCCTGTTTTTAGATATCTCTCCCATTTTAATTCATGCTGGGGCAGGCATCACCTACAGGGAAGAAGGGTATGCAAACCTTTGGGCAGCTTGACAGCTTGTCAGAAATCTAACTTGTGTTGCAAGACAGAATGAGAACAACAAAGTTTATCTGACATTCTCCATCCCAGAAGCTAAAAGAAGATGTAACTTTTCCTATTGGGATTGTTATTTCCCAGGGGAGAGAAATCTTTTCTAACTTACCGCATCTAAAATGCTTCATTAGAGACCACACACAGTGCATTACTGCAAGATGAAAAATCAGTTTTAAAGGAAATTTTTGATAGGTTCCAGTTTTGCTCTACTAAGTAAACTAGACTCCCCCTAGCTCTGGGAGCCTACTTTTGTGCAGGCTGCCCCTAACTGATAGAAATTCAAAGTCAGAGCTTTTATAAATCGTTTTCCTATTCCCCACTTCCCTGTCTCTATAGCCCTGATCCTCAAATGACTGTATAGCAAACATAACTAATCAATTGCTGTACAAAGAGAAAGGATCATTTATAGGTAAGTGTTGGAACACCTTTATTTGCTGGAAAACCATTAAAATACTTTCTTATAGTAAAATTAGTCATTTATATAATGGTGACAAATAGGAAGGTTGAGAGAGACCATAGCTTACCTATATTTGGAGTGATCAACTTGAAATTGAAACACAAGTCATATGGTATCAACTGTGGCTATTTATACAAAATTATGAAAATTAGACTAAAACTGCTGAGCTGGAAAGAAATTATGTTTAGCTAAGGAACAAATAGAATGAAAGTAAGTAAAAATTATGAATATAAATGGAAAATGAGGTTGACATTATATCATCATTTATTATTTGTGCATAGCAGATGCAGTATTACTAATACATTGGTCACAGTGTGGAGAGCTAATTAAAGGCTTGCTATTTATTCTATCTAGAAGATTGATTTTTATTCTCTTATTTATCTAAACTGGACACTAACCTTATAAGCAGAAAAACAAGATTTAAAGTCTAACCACTGAACATCATGATAACAGAAATAGTTACCATTTCATTTCTTTTCCACCTAGCTGTGATCCTTCCTTCCCCTAAATGAATGGTATTCCATAATTTTTTGGCAGGGGGAGGTGGCTATACGCTATACTGGGATCTGTGTTTTTTTTTTTCTTTCACATAGACACCCTAAAAATAGGAAAGCATGCCCTTATGTTTCTAATTCCTATGAATACTTACGTAAAATCCAGGCCCAACTTGTGGGTATAAACTTTAAGGATATATTTTGACAACTCTTCAGTTTATTGAATACTTGTACTTGAGAATCTCTTACCAGAGGAGATCCTAAATTACACAGATGCCCACCCACATGGTATTCTCTGAATGTCTCTGAAAATGACAAATGCATTTTGCTAAATGAAAGTCAATCGTCTCACCCATAAAGGTGAAAAGGAGACAATTAGTAAGAGAGACTTACTGAATATGACTTAGTTAATGATTGGGAAGCTCTCTAAAACACATTAAAGAGAAGGAAAAGACTTCTTCAGAATATCTGTGGTGTGTTTTGCTAGTCATCTTAATTGATTTTTCACTTCAAAAAGCAAATGTGTAAAAAAGACAAAAGCAAAGAGCTACACCTCCGACATTATGCATCATTAGCTGAGCACTGCTCCATTTTTAATGTTCCTATAATTGATTTTGCAGCCCCAGACAAGTACAGAGAGCACTGATTGTGGGTACAGGGTGGCTGTGACTCCTTGAAAAATGCATGGACCCTATGAATACTTTGGTTTAGAAAAAAACATTTCCTGGGTACTTCATTTCAGCTGGTAGTGCAAATAAACTCACTGTACTTTTCTACTCATAAGGGCTAAATCCATGGTTAAGACGTCAAAATATGTCAGGTCCTTAAACACTTTGAAAACTTCAGAAAAGGGAAAGGCAACATCTTAATCGACAGCTCGATCTCCTTCTCAGTGTTGGTGCTACTTTTTACAGATGTTAACACCATACAATCTCCATTTCCCACACATTCATTTCCCTAAAGTTTACATCGATTTATGTATATTTAATTGCATGTGCTGATATAACTTGTTTTCAGAGGAAAAAACCTAACAAAAACCTTTACTATTTGAGGTTTGCCCTGAGATATATGCTGTAAGAAATATTAGCGTAATCATAGCATTTATTAGTTAAAAACTTTATGACTACTCCTCAAATAAAAATTATGTTAATATCACTTACATACAAAAATCCTATTTGTGCTCAGACAATGGTAGACAGTAAAGATGCTGCTTTCAAAGGACGTGCAATATGAGTTTAAATTAGAACTTAACAGCAACTATAGTACTCCAGGTCTGTTGTTTAAAAGGAGTGTGAGGTATGTGCTTGTGTATTCCATCCTTGTGTTCCTCACGTGGATTTTTCTCGAACATTCTTTCTGACAACTTGCCTTTTCTTTCTGTGTTTGCCTAGTCAGACTAACAGTTTTTGTAAACTGCTGATTTCAGCTTCTTTATCATCCCACATTGCACTGCTGCACAATGCCAGTCAAGCATTATGACTTTTTTCACCCCAGCTGTGTTCAACCACAAGTAGATAGGAAGCAATTGACCTTGTTGTTCATTGACTTGTATGATGCTTTCCTACCTACTGTTTTGTGCCACTCATTTCACTTCATGCATCTTCTAAAGTCATGACCTTTGTAGTAGATATTACTCTCTAAGCTAGTTTGAGAAAAGAAAAGCTTTAAATACAATATGGCCAGCATTATGAAAATACCAAAGATAAGCAGAATTTTCTTGTCAAGATCAGGGAGACTAAGGAGATGGGGGAGAGAAGAAGCCATACAGACATCTTTGGAAGTTGTTTTCGTTTTCTTCTTTTTTTCTACAAAGTGCAATTAACCCCCTGGTAATTAGCTTAAGACTTCTGTTAGTTACCAGGGCCAAGAGCTGGGAACACAAGCTAGTAGCTAGAGTCTGCTGATGCCATGTCTGATGACTCTAACTTTCTGAGAGCAATGGCTTCCACTTCAATTCCACTTTTCAAATCATACACAAGTTGTATTCTTGGCTATCTGTGACCTAGAAGTATGCAGGGAAAGGGATTCTGAGAAAAAGAACTCCTAGTCGTACATGAAAATGGCAATATGAACTTCACAAAACAAACTCCAGAACACTAACTGGTACTTAAATTATAAAACAAACAAACCTCCCAACAATGGAGTCTTTTCCACTATAAAGAGAAGGATAGATGGTAAGTAAATACACAGTTAGTTAATTATTAATAAAATGTATTCCTCAATTTTCTATCTCTTTACTTTAATGCTCCAAAGAATGCATATAAAACAAAGCCATCATTCTGTTCTCTTTCCCAATTTGGAGATTAAAACACAAAGACAAAAGCGGTAGCAACCCAGCTGAGAATATATACACGGTACAACTGACCTGAATGTCAATCATGTTTAAATTGGAACTCTAAACCTCTTAAGTCTCACGCAACTCTCATGATGTTAATGGTTTTTGAGCAGTCTCAGATAGAAGATACTCTAGTGGACACTCATATTTGTCGGTGGAACCATCTGGACTTCTGTCTGCTGAAGTGAGCCACAAAATAGATATGCCAAACATTCTCATTATTCCCTTAACTATTTAATTATTCTCACATGAATCTTCCTTGGTCCTCAAAGGTATTAACTATGAGAAAAAGATACCTCAATTTCCCATCATTTCTCATGAAAGCTTCTAAAAGGGACAAAAGAGAGTTATCCCAGCCACTTCTCTTTAAAATCAATGCTATTCCCTAAACACTCAATTTTCCCTACTCACAAGCCTGAAAAGGGATTGCATACAGATTTACCTTGTAATGGCCTAATTGTACCATTTTGCCTTTTTTATGATTCTTAATTTATGGCACAACTTTTCCTACTGGTAAAGAGGAAGAACAGATATGGCACAGGTAGAAAAAAAAAATCACATGTCAAGGACTATGTTAGGATTTAGTAGTAGCAAGAGTTGGCATTAATTTTATGCCTAACAGTATAATATGAGCTGAATATTATCTTTCTGATTATCTACATTGGGGAAGAGGAGGCAAGTCTTTTTCCTGGCCTTCACTTTCTAAGGCTGACACATATTAACTCTGCACATGTAAGGAGACAGTCGTAGTATCTCTCTTTTCATCTCACCAACTTTCTTCTTTGATAATATTTACCTTCATTCTTGTCCCAGGATTTTTCTTATGCAACAAATGAGCTTAGCAACTGGCAAGTGTTAGGTATTAGAAAGTAGTGCAGAAGTCTCAGAAGTAAATGGTTTTCTCTGATTTTTTTTTCAATTTCTTAAGTGCTAAGAAATCTATAGTAGCCATACTGAGTTTGTGATGTTAAGCACCCTCCATAATCCTGAAAATGCACTGCTGTTAACAGTTAAATCAAAGGATGGAAAGCAGGGCTTTATGAGCAACAAAAATGTTGAGATGCTTTGAACATCAATTCTTTCTTCCTTCTCTCTTACAGAGCATGATGAAAGCAACATCTTTGAAATCTTGAGGCATCAGTCCCTATGCCCTCTGTAATTTTCCCCCCTTTCTTCACCATGCCTGAGGCCTTGATCTCTGCCATCTGCTTATTCTCATACTGTGGTGTTCCACCTTTCATTTGTTCCTGGGTCATCTCCTTTTCAGGTGTGCAGCCTCTCCATCTTACCTCTGAACTGAAACACCTTTTGAAAAGCTGTGAATTACCAAGGTTTTCAGAAAGAAAAAGTGAAGGGAAGTTCACTTAAAATAAACCACAGTATTTTTTCAGATAAAGTTTAACAGAAGTCTTTTGGATTTTTTTAGCCTACCTTTTAATACTTTATACAACTACAGAGAGTTCTCATTTCTCTTTCCTCTTTTTCTAACTTGATTATCGGCATGGTCAAATACTAACTGCTGTGATTATACAGGGCAATGAAGCTAAATAGCTAACATAACAATGTTAATGTTAAATAGTTTAAAAATAATAGTTAATAACACTGAAAATGTCTTAGACTTTTTTAAAAACGTCTTTTCCATGTCTGATTAAAGTACACAAGTGTTTTATGTAGCAAACACAGTAAGTATACGCTATGATTCATTATTTCCATTCTAAAGATTAGCAAATAGACTGCTTACAGACCTTTACAGATAGTAACTGACATAGCATTCTTACAACCAGTTTAGACCTCTACAGGTTGTCAAAAAATGTGTATTTAACTGAGATGTATTAAATTTAGGGATGTTTCTCCATCACTTTTTTCTTACAGGATGAAGACATATAAGCTCTCAACTTACAAATTCATTGATTTATGTAAAAGTATTAATTAAGAAATTAGTGCTAATAGTTACTTTGCTTGGTGATAGAAACATAATGGGGCCTAAAAACAATAAATAAGGAAACAAAGATAATAAGTATTATAAACCAAGACAATGCATGAAGATGCGTAGCTTTTGTCATGTGGTGATTGATCAGTGAAGACTCTCATAGAAGATATTCAGACTGAGTCCTGGAAGACTAGAAAAGGTCATCAATGAAAGAAAAGGGGGCAAGTATTTTAGACAGGGAATCTGAAAGCAAGAAGGCCTACCATAACTCGGTAGGTTCTAGGGATTTTGAGAGATCAAGTGTGACCTCGACTCAGTGGATGAGAAAAGAATTGTTTAGATAATTGGGAAGGGTGGTCCCCATGGGTCATCACAGTGAGCAACATGGAGGCCATCAATAACCTTTGTTCAACAGTAATTTTAATGACATGGCAGGAAACATAAGCCAGAAACATTTGTTCAAATGTAAATTAGAAGTAAAGAAGTAGATATAGCAGCTGTATGTAGACAACCCTTTCTTTCAGAAAGTTTTGCTATAAAGGTCCCTAAATGGGGAAAAACAAAACAAAACAAAAAACAGTGCATTGATAATCAAGGTTTTGTTGAACAATATGTAAAATATAATAGGTTAATTTATGTATAGTAGAGTGGAGTACACCTTAAGAAATTATTTTTTTACATTTAATTTTCAAGAATTCATATGTGGTTCATGAGTTAAAAACAAATACTATAAATAATCTATCAGCTTGGTACTAAAAAATATATAAAACTGAATAAATATATGATATACATATTATTTTAGACTTTCATGTCAAATTAATTGCTCCTGGAGATAAATGCTAAATGAGAAATAAATAAATTTTATCTCAGGTCTGACATCAATCTGCTGTATTGAGCAAGTTGCTATAAAATTCAATTCTATAAAATCTTATGTATCCATAAAGTATTAGAATAAGTAAAGTTTAATTTTTTGTATACTCTAAAATCTATGATTTTATCAAGTCATACAAATAACAAATGCATATTTGTTTTTGTCTTCATGTTTGACTGCAAGTAACAGAGATCCATCAAGTTAACTATATTTGAACAAATGGAAAAATGTGCTTGAGAAGGAAAGCTCAACATCATAATGGTATCAATTCTTTCTAAGTCAATTAATAAGCTGACACAAATTAATAAACATAGGAACTAATTTTGTTGTTTCCTTGTATCCAGATAAACTGATTATAGAGTGTAAATAGAAAAATAATCAGGTAAGGATGGTGAGGAAATATCTGAAAATGAATAACCATATAGAGAAGCTTACTGTTAAAATAAATAGCCTTACTATTAAAATGCAGAATTCCTCAATATTTACATCAATAGATAAATATGTACATAAATACAGCCATCAATGCAACAGAAAGGAGTGTAAAACTCATGGATGAAAGATACACCATGTGCAATTATGTTAGGGCAAATGGGTAGCAATTTAAGAAAAAGAAATTACTCTGCACTTCACTTCTTATATCAGATAAATTTCAAAGGAATAAGGTAAGTGGAAAATTGTAGCATTGCATGGACCACATATTTTGCTACAAATTTGCCAAGCTCTGCTCTGCTTTTTACCTCTTGCTCTCTTTCATACCTGCAGTTTCTAGATCCAGAACCTCTCTGACCTTCTGCAAAGCAGGGCAGAGTTCACACCTGGTTCATCCTCTCCACTCTAAATCAGTGGTCAGCAACTCTCCCAATCTGTTTCTGGTCATTCAGATATAGATGAAGGTAATTTAGCTTCATATGCACACACATATACACAAAAACTTTCTTACTATTTGCTTATACCTCTTTCTTCCTTTAAGATCACTTATGGGAGCTCAAAAGCAAGATGCGTGAAACGTGTTTAGTTTACAAAATTAAAACTAGATAAAAACAAAATGTTAAGGGGCACCTGGGAGGCTCAGTCAGTTAAGTGTCCGACTTTGGCTCAGGTCATTTTCTAGCGGTTTTTGGGTTTGAGCCCAGCATCAGACTCTGTGCTGACAGCTAGGTCAGAGCCTGGAGCCTGTTTCAGATTCTGTATCTCCCTCTCTCTCTGACCATCCCCTGCTCATGCTGTCTCTTTCTCTCTTTCTCTGTCTCAGAAATAAATAAAACATTAAAAAATAGAATAAATTAAAAAAAAACAAAATGTTAAGAGAGAAATGTGTTTGAGTCAAATCATCTGTTTGCAGTACAACTTAGGACACAACTTACAAACTGACTTTCCTTAAATAAGAGAACCACTAATGGCCAAAAAATCTATGGTCAAGAGAGAACAGTCACAAGAGTGGAGAGTGTAGACAACATTATAATGGTATAATAATAAAATGGCTATAAAGTGAACAGGAAAACAAAATAACAAGAAAAATAAAAGATACAAGACCATTTATAACTTAGTGACTTTTCACCATTCAATCAGCTGCAGTTTCATTTGGCAAAATGAGAGCCCAATCTACCCAATTTAAATTTCTGGTCTCTAATATGTAAGAAACAAGAACAAACAAACAAAACACTTACATTGGTCTTTTGAGCAATTTGTAACCTATACTACCTCTGTGTCTTTGTAAGGGACATTGAGTCTCAATTATTCCATTAATGTCATTTATGTACTGTGTTTCAGCTTATTTCATTGTGTTTTCACTTATGTCATCTTGTAAAACCTCTCAAATTTTAGAAACGTGTTCCCCTCTAGACTCTGGTATTCTTATTAATTATGTTTTAAGTTCCTTTGCTTCTTAGATTCACATTTGGGATCTTGTAAAGTCATCCTATATGCCTATCTCACATTCAGGTGGTAGTGAACACTCAAATACTTAGCTTTAAATTAAATTTTGTTTTCATTGCTTCTCCATTTCCCTCAGCATAGGCCCAGATTCTTCTGGGATTAACGATGTAGGTAGAAGCTTCTCAAACAGGAATGGTTATCTCCTGAATTACATAGTCTTATTCTAAGCAAAGGATCCTGAAAATGCTTCCCTGTACAAGTATCTAATGGTTAACTTGAGGGGGTGGCCATTTCAAGGATTTTGATTTTTAAACTGAGTTGTTCTTCTTTTGCATAAATGAAATAAAAATGTGACAAAAGCTATATCAAGGTGAAATGATTCAATACAATGCTTTGCTGACCTAAATGATAAAGGGTTGTTCACAGAGTCTGTTTATTTAGCAGAAATTATTTTTAAGGCAAAGTGCTCTCAATCAACAACTGCACAGAAACCTCTGTTATTTCCAATGCAATGTTTTTATTTTGAATGCAATGGAACCAAGTTCATAAACCAAAACAACCAAGAGAATTTTTACAGATAATAAATAATTTAAATCAGATTTTATTAAACCAAGCAAGGATATATTATGGAATTGGATGTAAACCCACATGAATATCTTAGGATAAAACATGAGACTGTAAAGAAATTTCACACTTATGGTCAGCCACTTGGGGATGTACTTACAAATATCCAAGGCTATTCATATTCTTCTCTTCCCTACTAGCTGGGAAAGTCTGAAAAGCACTAGTCTAACATAACTGAACTATTTTAAAAGTTGTGTGTTTTTTTTAAATTAAATACACAAAGACTTAGATGCATACAGCTTTAAATACCAAAAATGAAAAAAGATTATCTAAAATGTCCAAATAATTTTTAGGGACAATGACACAGTAACACATATATTTAGAAGCAGAATTATTAGAGTCATATTATTAGTTGGTTTACATAGAATACCTGGAACAGTTCTATAAAACACTAATATATGTGGGGTTTTTTAAAGTTTATTTATTTTGAGAGAGAAAGAGAGAACATGAGCAGGGGAGAGGCAGAGAGAGAGGAAGATCGAGAATCCCAAGTAGGCTCCGCATTGTCAATGCTGAGCCCAAGGTAGGGCTCAAACCCATGAACCACAAGATCATGATCTGAGTGAAAACTCAGTCAGATGCTTCTCTGACTGAGCCACCCAGGGACCCCTATAAACACCAATATTTGTAAAAATCAAAACTAAATTTGGAGGAGGTTCCAATTAATGTTTTTTTTTTAATTTTTATGAGGTAAAGATGACAATATTTCATGAGGTTGATGAACACTACTTAAATTGATGATATCTGTAATAAAAGTAACATAGGCTTTAAAGTCAGAGAATTATAGCTATGATCCTATCATATTGTACCATTGTGAAATTGCACAAGTTATTTAACTTCTCTGGGTATTGGGCTATCTATCTGTGTATAAAACACAAATAATAATGATCATTAATAGTGGAAATACTCCTAAAGTGATCACATAGGCTGTTATAAGTTTTTATTTTGGTTTTGGTTTTGCTTGGCTTCTCATAGGCAAGAGAGGTAGGTCTGCAAATCTCCACAGCTATTTAGCTTGCATACCACTGAACGCCCAATGATGTTCCTTAATGCTCCATGATAAAATGTTACATCTTTCACCCGAATTATGATAAAAACAAACAAAAACACCTAAGTCTTTTTGAACTATTTTAAGTATTACCTTCTGGTATTGTGTATATTCAATCGACCTGTCAATTTAATATCCCCAGCTGTTGATTCTGTGAGGTTGCTCTCCCTACATACAGTTTTGCCCTCCTCCATGATGCCATTCAGACCATGAACCTTTGGTTCCATCTAGAATTACACCATTTTCTTAGGGAGTGAAAAGAGTTGAGAAAGAAAGAACAAGTACAGGATAGCAAAATGAATGCATGTACAATGCTGGGCTTAAGAGATAAGCATAGGTATGGTGATGCCTATGCTGTACATGTGTACTATACTTAAGAGATAAGCGGTGCTGTGTTGTTAGTGTTCATGGTTTAAAAGATAAGTCATGGAAGGGTTTGAACTAGAAGTAGGAAATCTGTGCATAGAACAGCTGAACACCTGTTAAATGGACTATCTAAATGGAAAGAACTGGAATGGATATTGAGTTCACAGTTTGGCTATTCAAGGGAGGCAACCCATACCATCATATCATGGACTAAAGATAAGGGACTATGTAGACACTATAAGGTTCTCAAATAAACACATTCATTGACCTGACTCTGGATTTTTCTTGTATATTTCGAGCTTTACCTGGAGACTTGAATGACTTATTAAAGGGGCACCAGATGTGACACTTCCTAAAATGCATGTCTTATGACAACACTAACCTGCTTGCAAACCTTTCGGTGTTTACATGAATCTTTCACAACAAATTCAGATGTTTCACAACACATCATGATGTTCAGGGCCACTGCCAATCTCTCTAGTCTAACGTATCACACACACACACACACACACACACACACACACACACTCCACTAGTCACATCAATATATATGCAGTTCTTGCAACAGGATAACCTTTTAGAACTATAGCTTTCCCAGATTCACCCTGGAACCTTCTTGTGCTGTTACCCACCTTTTCAATATTTAGATGCAGCTTAAATATTTTCCACTCTCTTCAGTCTGGGCAGAATGAATCTGCTTAGCGCTACAATACTATTCTATACAAACCTCTACCCAGTGCATCAAAGACATTCTACTGTAATTGTAGGTGCAGGTTCTTACCTCCCCCCGGGGAGTTCAAGTACCTTCAAGACAGGGACCACAGTTTATTTGTTTATAATGTTTGGTACATGGAATATAAAATACACAAACACATTTTATAGAATAAGTGATGAATGAATTAATGGAATTTATTTATTGGTATTATATGTAGAAATTGGTATTTCCCTTCTGATTATTTTTAAACATTTAGAAAATGTATTAAATACAAGGCACAAGTTAAAATCATCTATCATCAGGGTGCCTGGGTGGCTCAGTCGGTGTAGCACCCGACTCTTGATTTTGGCTCAGGTCAGCATCCCAGGGTAGTGGTATTGCACCCTGCATCCGGCTCCCCACTGAGTGTGGAGCCTGCTTGGGATTCTCTCTCTCTTTTTCTCTGCCTCTCTCCCCCACTAGTGCATACTTTCTCTCTTTCTCTCTCTCTCTCTCATTAAAAAAAAATCTATTATCCTACCATACAAAAAATAAATAATTCTTAACATTTTGCTTTATTTCCTGGATTCATCCACATATCCACATGTGTTTAAAATTTTAAATAAAAACAAAACATTCTAGAATTGCAGTCTATCATGTATCTGCAAAAGGAAAGCAATGGCTGTGTTTAATAAGCTGACTACAACTATCTAAATTCTAGGATGGTGGCAGGTTATTTTTAAACAAGAGAACAACTTTTTGTTTGGAAGAAACTTTAATGAGCTCTTTAGTTATTCTAAGGACAGACTAGATGAGATTGGAGAGACTGAGACAAACTGGAGTTCATTTGCTCAGTAAAACAGGGTAAAAGAGACTCCCCTTCTCACACGTTAATAGAATTGCTGATTTTCAGCTGGTTCCATGGAGGCCTAAAATGAAAACATTTCCCATTCTCTGATGTAATGTGACTATGGACAGACAGTAAAATGTAAAATAAAGCTTTCTGCACTTATCCCTAACAGACAGCTGGTGCATATTCCTTGCCCCTTCTTCATTCAGACCTTTAGTTTGCTTCTTAGAATGCAGTGTGATGGCTGGAACTCTACTTATATATAAGCAATTCTATAATGACCTTTCTTGAACATGAATCCAATATACATATCTGATTGTTTTGCAGAGGGAATATCCATGGAAATAGAATACATGTTTAATGCATTTGATCAACAGTATCTAATTGCACTCTAGAATGGTTACAGCAACATACAGTTACACAAACAATAGATGAATGTTCCAATTAAAAATATTACAAACATCACTGGACATTCTCATGTTTGAATCTTTGCTAATTTTAAATAAAGTCATCTCATTGATATTTTAATATGCATTTTTTGTATTTACTGATTAAGTTAAATTTTACTCATAATTATGACTTTTATAATTTTTCATTCTTAGTCATTTCTTAACACAATTTTTCCTATATTAGTTCATCATATTTTCCTAATAATTGAAGGAACTGTGTATTTAAAAATTTAAATCTCTTTGCTATCAAAGATGAAAATACTTTTTTTTCTAGTTTGAAATTTGTCTTTGTCATTGATACTTTTCAAGATACAAAATTTAAAATTATGTAAAAAATATGCTTCTATGAGAAACATTATTAGTAGAAAGACAATTTGAGTTACTTATTGTTTAAGAAGTTACATCTACACATGTTTACACATAATAGAGAGCAGAGGATAATGTCCAACATAGGCGTTAACTTTAGCTTTCAGTGAAATCTTCCAATCCATGTTGAAAACATTTTGTCTGAATACATATAGCTTAATAGAATCAAGAACTATTTCAGCAGTTGGCATTAACAAGACCTTGCTACTCAAGGAAGTTCTAGATTCGGCACATAAATTTGTGACTAACTTTATTGTTTATTTTAGGAACTTTAAAAAAATATTCTCTGTACAACATCTCAAATTACTCTCTTTCCAGAAAACAGATTTCTCTTTAGGATAAATAGCCCTCTTCTTCAGGTTGGCACTTTATGTGTGTGTGGCTCCTCTTCCCTATTTGACTCCCCTCATCTCATGCCTTTCTTTAACACGCTCTTTCATGTCAGCCAGAGGACATTATCAATTCTAGTTACTAGGAAATCCACACTTTCCTTAAGGAGAGTCTCTAGTTTCTCCTCTTACATCTTTTACCTTTTTCTTTTATTTCTTAATTTTTTTAATGTTTATTTATTTTTGAGAGAGAGAGAGAGAACAGGGGAGGGACAGAAAGAGAGGGAGACACAGATCTGAAGTAGGCTCCAGGCTCTGAGCTGTCAGCACACATCCCAACATGGGGTTTGAGGCCACAAACTGCAAGATCATGACTTGAGCCAAAGTCAGATGCTTAGCCGACTGAGCCACCCAGGTGTCCCTATTTTACCTTTTACATCTTTGACTCTAGTACAGGTTTCCAGTCATTCAGTAACTTTAAGACCCATTTTTTTGTTTGTTTGTTTATGTATTTATTTATTTATTGAGAGAGAAATAGAGAAAGAGAGTGAGAGAGAGAGAGAGAGAGAGAATCCCAAGCAGCTTCTGCACTTAGTGCAGAAATCAACATGGGGCTTGAACTCAGGAACCATGAGATCATGACCTGAGCCTAAATCAAAAGTTGGATGCTTAACAGGCTGAGCCACCCAGGCACCCCAAGACCCTTTCTTAAAGAAGTGGACTGCAAGTGAAATGGTGAAGGAGTCATGTGGAGGGTAGAAGACCCACAGCTGGCCAAAACGAGCTTTTAATAAAAGTACATTGCCAGTTAGTTACCATTTTAAAAGAGAACATTTTTCTTCCACTGTCTTGGTTCACATTATCAAATCTCCCCTTTTTTTTTAATGTTTTTTTTTTTTTAATTTATTTCTAGGAGAGAGAGAGAGACAGCGTGAGCAGGGGAGGGTCAGAGAGAGAGGGAATCACAGATTGAAACAGGCTCCAGGCTCCGAGCCGGCAGTCAGCACAGAGCCCGACGCGGGGCTCGAACCCACGAACCGCGAGATCATGACCTAAGCGAAAGTCGGACGCTTAACCGACTAAGCCACCCAGGCGCCCCTCAAATCTCCCCTTTTTAATCCTACCAGATAAATTTAAGGAAAGAATGAAAGCTACATCACATTCTATGTGTCATTTTTCAAGATATCTCATAGATGCTGCATCTCTGAGCAATTGGGTAAGCAATGAGGGAGGCACAAATCATTTCCTTAAAATTCCACCAACTGGAATTTGTCTGTCATGCAGTAATGTGTGTGTCAGAATCAATCATCAATTCAGTTGCATTTCAGTGTCACAACAAAGAAAATCATCTGTATTTTAGCAACAGGTAGATTGCCAATTTGGTTTGTCAGAAGCATTATGAGTTTTGAAATGAACATATCCCATAAGCACATACAGACCTTTCTAAAGTTTTTCTCAATTTTATTAACATATAATTGTAATGTTGTAGAAGTCTCATTTATGTCAACTCAACTGACTACTTTCATCTTTTCCACCAGGAATGTAGTTCTTATTTTATCTTGTCCTATCATTCAAGTATCAAAGTAACATATTTGTGTTATTCACATATATTTTTTGTATGTAGATGTCTTTTTTCACACAGTATTCATTGCATTTTCCAGAGGGGAACCTACTAATCCTTTAGTATTTTATAACTAAAGGTTTTCAAATATTTTACCTATTAAAATATAAATCCTAATGAAACTATATCAATGATTCATAATATTTACATAAGAATAAATAGCTTATTTTTCAATAAATTGTTGATATACATATTCAGGTATTCTAGCCTTGTCCATCAGAAAACATTAAATTTGACATTAAGATATCATTTTGCAACTGCTGTATTTACTATTATAGCTGTTGTCACTTTTTAAAAAAGCTTATTTATTTTGAGAGAGAGAGTGTATGCAAGCAGAGGAGGGGCGGAGAGAGAGGGAGAAAATGAATCCCAAGCAGGCTCTGCACTGTCATCTCAGAGTCCTACATGGGGCTTGATCTTATGAACCATGAGATCATGACCTGAACCAAAATCAAGAGTCAGGCACTTAACTGACAGAGCCACCCAGGTGCCCCATGGTTGTTGTCATTTTTTAAAAAATGAGAGAAAGCAAAGTTTTCTATAGGGGCATAGTTATAAATCCTAGTCAAAATTTCATAAATCTTGAGGTTTATCATGTAATAGTTTGTTTTATGAAAGTCTAAAAAGTTTCTTATTTTTCCCTTTCTTCCTATTAAAATGTAATTTATTGGATATAGTTTAACACCTCTGTTTACATTAAACTCAATACATATTTATTGAAAACCTACCATGTGCAACATTCCCTGTGTGAAATATAAATTATAATCAAAATTGATTTTGATTCAAGGAGCTATGTTGCTACATATGAAAAAGGGCTGGTAGCCAAGAAAGCACTGATAGATACAATGCTGTAGAAGATTACGGCAGTAATTTAGAAATCTCAAATTTATGGTGAAGATTAAGAAATTAAGTTTGGATCTTGCCTGTCCAGGATATACTGGACCTGTATGAGCCAATTTGCAAGGATACAGGTTATAGTTGATGGACTGTAGAAGGAAAAAGTAACTTCGATAGTGACTTTGAGAATGGACATGAGTAATCACATCTTTTCTTCTCAAAACTTGTTACTGTCATTTTTAACTTGAAATGCATTTCATAAACTGACACCTGATGGTAAGATTGCCCTTTACAACTTGAGTGGCTTACAAAACACCCAGGGAACATTGCCAGGTAGAGAAGAGAAGTAAGGACACATAACTGAGCAAAGCTGGAACTCAGGACATTTGTAAAGAAATTATAAGAAATAAATCTGGAGAATAATTAGGCTATACTATGGAGAACCTTGCAAGAGTCTTAGGGTTATCTCACATTAAGTAGATATTTTAGTTGACAAGATAATTGTTGGAATAATAATGCACAGCAGTTGGCTTTATTACCAGATACGTTTCTAGAGAGCTGCCTTATAAGCGATTTTCCTCCTCCTGTGGTCATATTATCCAACCCAAAGAGCCTACTTGGAGAATGAGATTCCTTGGCAGAAAAAGAGTTTTCTTTTACAAAGAGGATACTTTTTTCAGCTGTTAGCTAATCCAGAATTCCATCTCTCTAACTGTATTTTTTTTTTAAATGTCTGTGATTAGTCTCAGGGTAAAATCACATGTTCTGCTCAGGAATCTCAGTCATCTACATGACAGCTTTGCTTCAGAGTCATACATAGACAATCACCCATTGCCTCTCTATTTTCTGTTTGTTTGTCTTAACCAGTTGTAGCTTTATTATCTGCAGACCATAGATCTATGCAAATATTATCCAGACATAACTTTGAATGGTGAGAAGACAAGGTATCAGGAGCTGCATAGGCATTCCCCTCTCTGAAATTTATAGGAAAGACTACAACCAAGAAGCAGAAACAGTTCCAAGGGACTGTGCCTGATCTGGAGCCCCTCAATAGTCAATGGGAAGGAACTGACATTTTTCAAGCAGGAGAATGATATCAGAACTGAACACTGCTGAAAGCAATTTGGCAGCAATGCCAAAGTTATATCAGAAGGAAAATATAAATTATTTAAATAGACCAAGTGTAAAGTAATGAAAGCCAGCAAGAGGCATCCAAAGGAAAACCTAGATTGAAAAGGGTTACAATGCACAAGACACCACAACTAATTGGATGGGGAGAGGTAGTAAAGGAGCAAGAAATAACTGTTTCCAAGTTTTGGTGTCTGAGAAAATATTGAGCTTATAGACAAGGGAATTCAGGAGAAAGAAGAGTTTTGAGGTGGAAATAGTCAAAATTGTGTTTGTGTCCAATAAAGAGTATACATAAATATTTCCAGAAGACAAAGGAAAATTGGATCTGATTTATGAAAAAAAAATGAGAATCAGAGATTTTGAGATACAGATTTGGTTCACATGCACAAGATGAAAATCCCACATTGCAAAAATATATAGTAAATCTGTTATTAGATAAAATTAGTTTATATTTGGGAAAGAAAGAGCAGATGGTTATTGTCAATCATTAAAATATGTCATATAACCTTCAAATAAACCTCCTGTATTCCTCATGGTAATTGTGGAAAAAGAAACAACAAAAATATATAAATGGGACTAATAAGCAAGTTTAATTTGGGGAAATTCTATCTTTAGTTACTCAAAATAAATTAGATAGCAAAGTCAAGATAAATTACCCTCACGTTTCAAGTATTGATACCTATTAGGCTTATTTACCATTTAGTTATTCAGCAAATCATTTTATAGCTCTGAGTCAGAGGATGACGAATCAAAGTGGGCAGATTAATGAGGAATACTTCTACAGGAATTTCTTTTATTTTAAATCAAGCACACATAAAGAATTGCATGAATATATATTCTATCATTTTGAACTAAAAGTTCAATGTTTACAGGCCTCAGGAAAATGCTCAATGCTTTCCAAAAGTATTAGGCACACAGTCAAGAAGAAAATTCACTCTCCATTGGAGCCTACTAAATCAGCACCTGTCATATTAAATCCCTCATCTATTTCCACTGTTTAGAAAATGCAGGGACTAATATTAATGTAATAGTTCAATATAAAAACTACATATTACATGTCAAGCTGGAATTGTGGCACATAAAGTAAATCAGTGAATAGTTACCAGCCATGTTGTATTTATTTTTGTAATTTAGACTTTTTATAATTTTAAAAATTAAAATTTAGAATCATTATATTTTATAATTGGAAGGGAGGATCGTAATATACTATTTACACCAAAAGATGTGTCATGGAACTCTTGTTAACCATGGATAAAGCTTGGGTCATTCCACAAATGTTTATTCAAACTTAATTTTTAAAGCCTACAGTAACATATTATATGCATGCTGAAATATCATGCACTGAATACCAACACATTATTTGTCATTAGTTTTGAGTTATACTTTGGAGGTAATTCAGCTTGGAGACAAACTTGAGATAAAAACTCCCCTACTGTGCTTGTGTAATTGAAGGGTATTAAAAAATTACAAGTTCAGTTATAAAAAAATATTACCACAGCAGAGATAGCAGGCTGAATATGGGCCCCTGTCTGAATGCCAGAAATGAGTAAATTGAAGTCGTCTGACAGTTTAAAGGAAATACACAAGAATAAATTCAACCCAGGGTATTAAAAAAAAGAAAAAAAAAACTAAATGATAAAACTAACATAAAGGATAACTTAACATTTAATATTTTTATATTCAGTATGTGACATATTATTGTCTTAGACTGACTTTATAAGTACAAATAATATGCACTTATATGTAAAATTTAAAGACATAAATTCTTCTTTTAATTTTGAACATATGGTCAGCCTGCCTTCTACAGGTATTTACCTTGTTCAGTTCAGGATGCTACAACAAAGAATCATATATTGGGTGGCTTACAAACAGCACAAATAATTTCTCATAGTTCTGAAGTCTAGAAGTCTGAGAGTAGGGTGTCAGCATGGTTAGGTTCTAGTGAAGACACTGTTCCAGAATGCAGACTGCTGACCTCTTATACATACCTTCATGTGGAGGGAAGAGAGCAAGCTAGCCCTCTGGACATTTCTTCTGAGGGTACTAATCCTATTCATGGGGGCTCCATCCTCATAACCTCATTGTATTCCAAAGTCCCCACCTCCAAATACCCTCACACTGCGGATTAGGATTCAACATATGAATTTGGGGGAGATATTTGGGGAAATATTCAATCCATAAAGTGTTTGATTAGTAGTAACCAATGATGATATTTTACTTATCTCTATTGTCATTCATATCATTGATTACCTATATCTTCTTTACTATTGAAAATAGTCATTAATGCCTATAAATCTAATCTAGAAAATTTCAAACTAATTTATGAGACTCTACTGCCAATTCCTAATTAAATATAAGGACATTTGGAATGAATTAAAATCACTAGAAAATATAACAAGTTAGAAAAATAATTAGTTTCCAATACTTAACATCACATATCTAGTTGTTGAGATAGTTATCTTGCACTCTATGTTATGTTTCACTCACTATGAACTCTAAACAGCTCTTCCAACTGCTAATTCTCATTTCCCTTTACTGTTTTGTATGGCTTTGTTATAAAAATGGTTTTGGTGTTTTGCATTTAGCTGCTTCAAAGATTCACTTTATGGAGTTAATTTCTAACAAGATGGTTCCCTTAAAAGAAAGGAGCACCTGACTACTACATAGAAGCCCTGGAACTCTCACAACTAATTGTGAGACCTTGGCCACGTCATTTAATATTTATGGATATCGTTCTGTAAATCTGAACACCTACCCTATAACAAGCACTATAGTCACCTTAAAAATAAATTACCTCCTAATTCTAAAATCCTATAATTTCAGAAAATTTTCCAATTTTTCAATTCAAGATAGAAGTAAGCCATAAATGACTCCAATTTTTTAATCAGAAGGATCCAATGAGAGTGAGGTGAGTTTTCCAGTTTCTTTTCCTAGCACAGAAATGCTCTTTGTTCTACCCATGCAATGTATATAACTAATTTTTATAACTTTGCAATTTAATGTACATTTCCTTCATATTACTGGACAATTAGAAATAACGTGAATAGTATCCTAAACCTGGATTCAAGATCAACTACTTTCTTGGTGGATCTGCTGGCCATTTTGCTCAGTGTTCCAGACATTTACAATAGAAGTGCATAGAACTTGCTCTTTTCCTCACTGAGATCCTGGGAGGATTCTCCCGATCCTATGCATAAGCTATTTTGCTTCATTCTGAAGGAAAAGGCTTTATATAGAGAGAGCATTGTTATTGATTTCCTTATAGTACAAAACATGTTCCATGATAAATTCTGCTTCCCAAAAGAATCAGCCATCCCCATTTTCTATTCAAAGGGTGAATGAATTATGGTTGGGCAGGAGCACAGGAAAGTTCTATCTGTTTTGAAATACTTCCCTTAGTGATCATATAATTATAATTTTCCTGCATTTTCCCATTTTAAGGTTTATACTATAGAATTTCATACAAACTAACACTCACTGTTTTGCTAGTATGCAAATACAAGTAATATAATACATTGAAATTATATTTGGAAAATAGTTTTGCTGCATAACTAATATACACATTTTTCAATGTGACTGGCAGACACACAACATTTTCTCTTTTGCTCTGCAAGGGTAAGAAATACAACTTTTAAGTTGAAGAAGAATGTGAGAGGTTAGAAACGGCAATACTGGACTCTCTCTCCTCTATCACTTAGTGCACATTGAACTAATCTCTTCAACACAAAAAGCGAAAGACTTTAGACATAAAATAAATGAACTGAAAGAAGATTTTTGTGCAGAATATGTGATTTCCACATGTGTTAATCCCAAGGTGTTAATTAAAGAAAAGTAATGACATGTCAATGTAAGTAGGAGTCATCTTGAATGACAACACTTAAACCCCATCAAAGTAATAGTCACCAATGCTCAGCATATTAATTAATACACAGAATATGAAATTTAGACATTACTAAGCTTTCCTTGATTTTGTTTATATGCCTTTTGGTTTAAAAAGTTATAATATTAACTGAAAAGATAATATTATGGGAAAAGAGATGCTGTTTTTATGACTCCCAGATTACATTGTATATTTGGATTAGAAAAATAAGTGGCATTTTCATTGCCAGGTGGTGAATGGTGCTTCTCCATAAACAGGAGATGTTGAAGAGAAAGGGGAGAGAAAACAAACAACCAGAAACGGCAGTAGTTAAATATATTTTTGAGAGAGAAAGAAGTCTGCTCTTGGGACCTATCATTTCAACTCATTCATAACATAAATTCTTCACCATCAATTGTTTCTTTATATTCATTTGCCCATTCTTTCAAAATCTAGGAACAGAGAAGGGTTGTTAACTAAACTTGCATTGACTTTCTGTTAGAAATCTACTAGATCCCAGAGGAATATAAATAGTAAACCACTTGATTAACAATCTAGCAGCAAATGATAAGTGTCTCTGACATCTGAGCTATACTAAGTCCATGCTTCTTATAAATTGGCCTGCCTAAGAATCACCTGGAGAGCTTGCTGAAACACTGACTGCTGGGGTTTGGGTTTGGACATGAGAATTTTCATATCCATAAAACACCTAGATGATGCTGATGCTGGTAATTTTCAGGCAACGCTGAGTAACATTGTTTCTGTCATCACTTGGCAATATCTATGTCTATGTAGATTAAAAGAATACCTGTGTGAAGTTCTATTTAAAAAAAAAAAAACAGATGATTAGATTCAGTCTATAAACTTTAACAGAACTGTCTTTCCTTATACAGGGATCAGAGACAACTAGAAAAGCTGAAAAATATTTAGTTTTTAAGTTCAAAATTCTGAGTGCCTCAGTCTTACATGGTCCTTAGATGGTTCATGCATGAGCTTCATCTTAAAGATGGCTTTTATAAAAAGTGAGAAAAATATCCAGTATGACATAAATGTTAGTGCCATGGTCATCAAAGGTCATAGCTGTATCTTTATATCTATATTTGTTAAAAATGTCCCTTCTAGCAAAGTCATGCCACAGGCTCTGATTATACTTGGGGGATGCAGTTGTCAGGATGGTGGCATACTCAATAAGGATTGTTACCATTTTTAAGTGATTATTTGAAATTACTATATGAAATTTGACATTTTTCCACCATAGCACTATAGGTCCAGTCAGGAGCTATAGACTCCATAGTAGGTTAAACAGGAAGCAGTTACTATAATGAATGCTTATCCATAAGAAAAGAGTAACTATGAGACGTAAGGAAGCTATATGGAGACCTACTGCAGAGGGAGAGTACCTAAAGAAGGGCAGACCAGAACTCTGAGACAAGGCATGTTTCAGCCACCAGATAGCAGACAAGTTCACTGGTTTGTCCAGGTCAGAGCTACTCAGGCTTGCTGGTCAACCTAGAGTATACTCTCCAGAATGCAGAGGATCGACCGGCAGCTGATGGCAAAAGGATACAGTGGAAGTCCTGGTGCTGGGAGGGAACGGAGGCCTTTGGAGTATGCAGGCCACATGGGGAGTGGCTGCAAGCAGGTGGCACCAGGCTCCTGGAAGAAGTCCAGGTGCTGAGAGCTTGGACAAGAAGCCTGTGGAGCAGACGCTCTATAGGAGCTCTGAATTCTATGCCCAGAAAACTGTGGAAAGGTTGTCATCTCCAGACTAACCCCCTGAGGTCCTCTAGATACCACCTTCTAGCAGGTCTGTGCTGGGGCAATGCTCCACCAGATGTTTTCACACTCACACTCTCTGATTCCTCTTTAGCATCTCTATTTTTGCAGAAATACCACCTATCACCTGATCAAAACAAATGCCACTTTTAATACAAATATAAAATGTAAACTAGGAATCATAGAAATAGCATCTCTTTTCCTATAAAAATAAGCATCTGTCAGTGTTATAACCTTTCAAACCAAATGACATATAAGCAAAATCAGGGAAAGCTTAGTGATGCATAAATTTTGATGTGGTGTAATAATTAATATGCTGGACTTGTGACTATTATTTTGAGGAGGTTTGGGTATTGTCATTCAAATTGATTGCTGCTTAATGCATTGATTTTTTCCATCTTCTATAGTTTCTAATTCTCTTATTTCTATTCTTGTCTTTATTGTTTCTTTTCTTGTACTTTTTTGGGTTAAATTTACTATATTTTGGTGCAAGCTCAGAAGGCTGAATCACTGATCACAAACTTCCCTTCCAAGAGAAGTATCTCAAGCACAAATTTTCCTCAAAGTATTGCTTTTGCTGCAATCCACAAATTTTAATATGTTGTGCCTTTATTTTCATTCAGTTTCAAATATTTTTGAACCTCCCTTATAATTTCCTTGTTTAGAACTAGTATTGTGTAAAGTTTCCAAATATTTTGGGTTCTCCAAAGTTATTTTTTATTTATTTCTAACTTAATTTTGTGTTTTCAGAGAACATGCTCTAAGTGATTTCTGTTCTTTTATATTTATTGAGACTTTTATGGCCAAGCATATTGTCTATCTTGGTTAATGTTCCATGTACAATTGAAAGTAATATGTTACTGGGTGTAATGCTGTATAAATGTTAATTAGGTTAAATTGGTTGATACTGTCATTCAAGTATTCTACCCACTTCCTGATTTTCTGTCTACCTGTTATATTATTGATAGAGGAGAAGTGAAATTGCCAACTTTAATTGTGGTTTTATCTACTGAGATTTCCGGTCTGTCAGTGTTTAAAGTTTTTATGTGCTGTGCACAGACATTTAGGCTTATTATGTTTCTTAATTAATTTACTCTTTTATCATTGGGAAATGTCACCTTTATCTTTAGTAACATTTCTTGTACTAAAGTCAACTTTGATATTAATATAGGCACTTCAGCTTTCTAACTATTAGGGTTTTCACAGTATATTATTTTATAACCCTTTAGTTTGAAATCATCTATGTTTATAATTAAACGTGTTTCTTATAGAGAATATATAGTTGGAAATCACTTTGTTTTATCCATTCTGAGGATGACCATCTTATAATTGGCATGTTTAGTTCACTTACATTTAACATACTTATTGATATAGTCAGATTTAAGTTTATCATTGCAACCAGCTTCCTATTTATATCATAGTTTCTTTGTTTTGTTTTCCTAACATTATTTGGATTTAGTATCTCAGTATTAATTTATATCTTGTCTTTGGCTTTTGTTTAATTATCATTTGTGAGGTGTTCTATTGGGCAAAATATGCATCTTTAACTAATCATGGTTTCTATAATCTCATTTTTTTTGCTATTATTTTCATAAATTTTACCGCTCTAATTATAACAAACTCCACATGCTTTTCTATCATTTGCTTTAAATAAGTAATAATCTTTCAGAGTAAATTTAAAAAATAAAAATATAATCAACTCTATTATATTTACCTACATGTTTACTACTTGTATAGACCCCCTTCTGCATAGCTTAGTCTGGTTTAGTTCTACTTCTTTCTCATGACCTGAGCTCTATGAAGTTTCCTGAGTTCTCAAATTGATCTTTCCATTCTGAGTGAGCAGACTCAAGGGTCTCTCAGCCTGTTAATGGTAATTATTTAGTGTGAGGATTCCTCATGATGGCTCATTCTTTGCAAAGCCCTATGGAATCTCACCTTTCCTATGCGCAGTTTAATACTCAAAGACTTGAAGGAGATCCTTATGCAGATTTTGCATCTCTTTTTCTACACAGTTTAAATGAAAACTGAAGCCAAACTCTACTCCTTCCGAAAAGAAAAAAAAAAAAATCCTTTAGATTGATTTAAATCTAATTAACCTCCACCTAATATATGCATTATTTTCTTTGTCATTTCTTCTATCTAATTTTAATAACACAACAAATAGAGGCAGAGATATGAGTGAGGAAGATATGGCAATAATCCAGATAAAAACGAGCACCATCTTCCAGTAGGGAAGCAGTAGTAGGGATCTTAAGTAGTTTGATTTGGAGTATTATTTTGAAGGCATTGAAGAATGGATTTGTGGATGGATTAGGTGTGGATTATTATAGAAGAAGAGAAGTCAAGGGTGATTCTAAGCTTTCTGGCCTGATTAACTGGTAGATGTTCACTATCATTTACCGATGGAAAGCATAATGGGAGGAATAAGTTTGGAATGTAGAAACCATGAGTTTGATTTTGGAAAATTTAAGCTTAATGAATCAATTAAATATCTAACTGGAAATACATCAAATTAGATATACAATTATAGAATTCAGGAGGAAGTTGTTACTGGAAGTAAAAATGTGAGATCTGTCAATATGTATACAGTATTTAAGGACATGAAACAGGGTGAGATCATCTGATACAGTTTAGATAAACAGGCCAAAAGGCGGTCCGAGGGCTGGAATCTCAAACTAAATTAGTATTTAAGAAATGGAGAGAAAATAGCAAAGAAGACTGATGAGGGGTGGCCAATTACTTAAGAAGAAAATTGAGAGAACTATGTTCTGTAAGAAATATGAGGAAATAATTTCAAAAGAAAGATGGATCAAATGGGTCAAATACCACCAACAGCTTGAGTTGCTTTGAGCTGACATGGTCATTGGATTTGGTGATTTAGAGTTTATACGTGACAATGAAAAGATCTGTTTCAGTATAATAAAATGACAACAGTCCAACTGAAACAGATTCAGGAGAAACCGCAAGTAGAAAATGTAAACCACCTAATGACAACTCTTCTAAGGAGTTTTGGTATAAAAGGAGTGTAGAACTACAGTGGAAGCTACTGGGGACAGCAGAAGCAGTGTCCTGAAATAATAAATGGCAAGGAATGGGATTCAGAGAACAAGTGGAGGGAATGAGGTTAGGCAACACTTTAATCACTTAATAGAAATACACATACATCAAGTTGGTAAATTTGATGCAGAAGTTTGTGTAAGTACTATTTTTGTAATGCGATGAAGAAAGAGGAGATCAATTTAAAGTTTATTACTGGTTTCCAGGAGTACCAGGTGAAAGAGGGTGATTCTGACTAAGCACATGACCTATGATGGAACAAAGCATGAAATATCACCACCTACTAGATTCTGCAAATATATGCTTGTAAATCAAAGACAATGTTGACCTTTGGGAGAAACTCTTAAATTCTCTTACTTCCTGAAATGATTTTAAAGTAACTTTAAAACCAAAATGTAAAAAATTGAAATGGAAATTTCTTTTTACATATTCTTAAGAGTGACAAGTTTTACATTTTATGGCAAATATAATTAATGAAACTTACGGTGCTTTAAAAATCATTACTAATCAGAATAGAGTTATCATATGGTAGAATATTTTGCCTGATTCAAGAAATTTATAAAGTTTAAAAATAGGTGAGAAGGTCTTTATTCCTGAATAAGTTGACAGAGAATAAAACAAGAGGCTGAGAAATTCTCCAATACCCCCTCGTACAATATCTGAAAGTGAATTTGAGAACTAAGGTAAAAGGGAAGAGAACACAGATGTTGTCCTGTCAGTAATGAAATTGAAATAAATGAGGTCCAAGGAGAGCTAGATGAAATAAAGTTGGTCTCCTGATTCCTCTCTGTTAGCATAAGAGGGTTAACAGGAAGATTCAGATGAAGATGGAAGATGATGAACAATCATAATTAGATATGCATTTGAAATATTTTCCTTACTTTGATTCTGTTTAAAGGGAATAAATAATGATTCATAATATATTCAGAAAGTGGATTTTTGCTGCTGCTTATAATCCCTTCAGGGATTGAACAGGGATGACAGCACAGCCCACAAATCTGCCAATTCTCTATTTGCTGATTTCTTTGCGATTTTGCCATAAGTTTATTCATTCATTCATTCATTCATTCATTCATTCATTCAACATAAAAGTCACATCCCCAAAGACTTTTCCCATCATATATATCCATAAGACATTCAGCATTTGTATTCGGAAAGAATTGTCTTATGTGTGTGGTGAGTTACCCAAAGGTAAATGAAATTAAACATAGAGAGTGCATTCTTGTGAAAGCATATGTTCAGGGACTGGGAAATTAACAAGCTCCCTGAAGTGAACAAAGCCTCCAGGATAACATGGAATGGGAGGGTCCCATATCATAACCAGTGGAGCAGGGAATTATAGCATTCTGGAAATCATTTGTAAAGAATATTTTACAAAGAGCCATTTTCCATACATCAGACATGCTTAAAACTAAAAATGTCTTTCCCATGCCTATCCTCAAGAACACAAAAATAATTATCTACATGTTAAGGAACAAAATTTGAACTATCCAGATAACTCAAGCTAGTAATACATTTGCAGAGACAACTTTATCTGGATAAATGCTTCAATTCTCCACTTCTCTCACATGATTGGAAACCAGATTTTTAAAATTGCACTGCAAAGCAGTATGAAATAAACGATCAGGGCAACACTAGCAACAACTTGATTCTTGGTCTCCCACAGCACTTCCCCATACTCATCTCATATAGTTTTCTAATCTCATAAGCCATTCAGGAATAGACATTTCCCCCTTACTTTAAAAAATATCCTCTGTATTCTTCTACAAAGATTTTCTTTAAAAAAAAAAAAAAGCTTATTAGCCATTGTTGAAAAAACAAGTCCATTCATAATAAGCTTTGTCTAAACTCACTCATCAGATTTCATTTTTCCCACCATTCATTACCAGGAAAACAAGAATTTTATTTTTCTAACAGTCACAATTTTTATGGGGTTTAGTCCCAATATATGTCTCCTTTTTCCCCCCAGAATTGTTTTAATTCATGTTATAATTAGTGATATCTACAATTAGATCTGCTATCTTGTCCAAAGGATTATCTAAACCTTTTCCTTAATCTATTTTAGTATAGATTCATATTTATAAGCTATCTATGATTCTTTGTTTTGTTTAAAAATTAAAATATTGGTAGACTATTGTCTGGCAATAAAATAACAATTTCTTCTAAGAAGTGTAAATATTTCCCAGCAGAATCTCTGACATCTCAATGATATTGATATTTACTAACATAGAATCTTCTTGTTTAAAATTGACTTTGTATTTTCATTCCATTGACCCACTAGCATTATTTCCATGTAATTCTCCTAAATATGTTCCCTACAGGACTTACTCTGGCTAGGATCCAGGCTTTTGATTTTCCCAGATCAAATAAAAGGCTGTACCTATCAAAAGCTGGGAAGACCAAAGGGAAAAGAGAGACAACACAAAAGAAATCCCAAAAGGTACAGTGAATTCTATAAATCTGTGGCTTAGAGCCAAAACCAAACAATTTGGCTTTGGTTGACAATTATGTTGGAAGGGGAATTTCTAGAGCCAGAGCAATGGGATGACTAGGTCCAGAAATTGATGAAAATGAATAGATGTCCCAAATTTGTCTGAGATACAAACAGAAATAACATATTTTCTTTGCATATTTTCAATTCATAGTACCTTCCACAATATGTACCAGGTCAATCAAAATATACTCCCTTGAACAATTTGTTCTTAAAAGAGAACCTCCTTATGGGAAGAAATATTAAAATATTTGTGTATCCTGCACCACTTTCCTTTGCCTCCTCATAAAAGAATAAGCTATCTCCAATTGATGTGGCCCCATAGGCTTACTGGTCCCATTAATACAGATAATGATAACAGCCAAATGCAAAAGAAAGAAAAAAAAAATAAACAACCTCCTACGAAATCAATCTAGATGCCTGATCATCACTGAGTCCTCAAAGTTAATTTCTGAGATAGACCCCTGAATCAGAAGATAGTAGGTCTGGTAATGTTAAAAAATTATTCTGACATTTGATAAAATTATTCAGAAGACTTTATTCAGGAAAGTTGCAAATGATGTCAAGACTATCATAACAGGAGAGAGATATCTGGTTCAATTCTAAATACAGCAAAGACAGTTGAGAATTTGTAACCAAAGAACAGAGTAGATGGGAAAATATTAAGAAGAGACATCAACAGGGGATTCTTGCTAAGGTGAAAATGAGATTCTTGTTGAAGGCAGGTCAAACAACACAGACACATCAAAGGCTGAAGATGAGGAACTTGAACAGACAGCGAGGGCCATCAGATATCAAGGGTGGAGAAATTCTCTCTAAACTGACTTAGCAGAATTCTTGCTAAATGGGCAATGCAGGTCCGGCAAGAAGGACAAAGTTGACAAGAGGGCTTAGAAGGGTCCAACTGAGGTTTTGTTAGGAGAGAGTCTTTGTTAGTAGTATGATATAGAAACTCAAACTGACAGTGGCTTAAACAAATATAGATTCATTTCTCTCTAATCATAGCATAGAGTTAAAATAATGTTCCAAGACTTTAGGGAAACAAGCTCATTCTAATTTGTTGCTCGAAAATCATGTCTTTAAGACATGTGTTACAACTCATGGTCCAAAATGACCACTAAAACAAAAATTACTTGTTCCTCCTTCCACACAGAGCATGCAAAAGGTTGTATGGCTCCTCTCTGCCCCATGTATGGCTGGTTTGGATGGCTCTACTGTTACTGGGTTATTCAATATGGCCTCACATATTCATTGGGCAGTAGTGGGGGGGGGGGCAAGGGGGACGCAGTACTTCTTTGACTCGGGAAGTTTGTTCTTCTTCAGGATTTTCTTTACTTTCTTGTAATTTCTCATTCTCTTTCACTCTACATAGCCTCCCTGGCAGGAGGACATCCTGGACTTCTCTACACAAAAGCTGGTTTCCAAAAATTAAAAATAGAAACTATAAGTTCTGTAAATATAAAGGCCAAAAGTCATTCCATGTCACATCCACCACATTCTTTTTGTTAAATGAAGTCAAAGCCAGTCCAGTTCAGTGGAAGAGAAAATGAATTCCCCTGCTAGATGGGAAGAATACAGTGCATATACATAAATAAAAGAAGTTATTGGCAGTCATCTTTGCAAACTTTAAAGACAGTTAATTTTCAGGGCTTCATATTTGTTCAATAAACTCTACTGTATTTTGCGACAGTATTTGCTACAGACTTGAGGACTTCCATCTCCTCTTCTAGATCCATCTTCTCTTCTAGATTTTGAACCTCTCCATACCCTTTATGTTTGCCTAACACAGTATAATTGGATTGTCTTTGTTCCTCCCAATATGGATTTATCTATCAAAGATTTTTTTTCAAAACAGGTTCATATAAATAAATAATGTTTAATATCAAATTCCAGAATATGAAATCTTATGAACATCAGGCAACATAACAAAACATGAAAGAAATGCAGTAAGTAGTAAGCTATATGTAAATGGAGAGTTCTTCCCAAAATTATTTGTATCCTATTACAAAGTTTTGGATTTTGTAATAGGATACAAATCCTACCCTACCAGGATTTAGAGAAACACAACAAAATACCAAATTATTCTCAAGCTGATGAGAATTTCCAGCCCCCTGCCAAGTGGAAACATCACCCCTCAATTATGTTCTGTTCAAAGTTTACGTACAGCATTATGTCAAATCTTGGGATTGCTCTGATTATGGCAAGGTGGTGACCAAAGCAATCTTAAAAGTATATGCTATAAGAAAGACAGACATTTAAATTTGTATAGCATAAAAGGTAAAGAGAAATAACATAGCCATATTCTAATTGTAGGTTTGTGTAATATTTTGTATGATTTCAGAAAGTTAATGAGAGAAGTGATAGAAATTTCAAAGGGGACCATCTCTCAAACTGAAGAACAAGTTTTGGGCCAACAGAACTACAAAATAGGTTGTACTTCAGTCACAGAAAGTATATACTTCATTCTATACATGGCACAGAGTAGATACTTATTTTTCTAATGAAATAGTGATTAGCCATCAAAAAGAGGAAGGTTGGAAAATAATCCCTCAAAGAACAACAGGAGGGAATAAGAATAATCTATGAAGCATTTTTAACACAGTAAACTTAAAGGAGTAAACTTAAAGGACTCTCTTTGTATCTTATCTGAAAAAGGTTTATCAGTGCAAGAAATAGAACAGTCATGTTATAAACGTGCCAAATATTCTTCCTGCCTGAACCATTAATGAAATTATAGCACAGCTCCAGTGCAATAACCATGAAAAGGCACACTGGGGTAGTAATGACATTTTATTTTACTGTCTATCATTTTCATTTTTCTCATAATATTTTACTTAGATATGTTTACAATAACGGGTATGTCTTTTTACATCTTTATTTCATTTTCATGCTTATAAGGCTTATGTGCTGCAGGCCAATGATCATATCTATTTAATTTTCTCTGTATTAAGCTCAAGTAGGCACCAAATAAATGTTAATGCAAGATTACTTTCAAGATGATTTATCTCCATTTGGTTATTTATTTGATTTTTTTTCATAATATCATACACTAAAACTAGTATCTCAACCCCAGGTAATTTAATATAAGAGGCTTACATTGTGAATGTTTAAACACATACACATTCATATATATACAAGCACATACACATACACACAATACATATTTTCAAGTGATTTCATGTAAGAAATGAATCCTATCTTTCCTCAGTCTCTAAATTTTCAGCTATTAATTTAATAGTCTCTAATATTGCAGATATTAATTTAATCCATAAATATTCAGGAAAAAAAGGGTTGCTTAAAGCTCACGGAACTTTTATTCTGAAATTATTTTTAAAAACACAGAGGTCAGCAGTAAAGTAAATAATAGGCATTTGAGAAGTACCAACTCCATCTTTCATATGCACAGTTCAACTTTGATCAGTGGGAAGTGATCCTTAGGAACAGATAACTGGGACCTTTTACTTTTATGGGCAAGTATTATAATTCCAGACCACCATACAGTTAGGCATGGATTATGCTATTCCTCATATGCATGAAAATAATTCCAGTTACCAATCTTTACTCACTCTTATGCTTATTATTAATATTTCAAACTGAAAGTTTTTTGAGTTAATGTAGAAGTTTCTCTCCTCTCTCATGGAAAAGGATATAATTTGCAAATACGCTTGACAGATTACTGACAAGGCACAACTTCTAATATTATCTTTATAGAAGTGATATTTGTTTTAACCACCAATAATATATCATCCTTGTCAATAAACTCCCATTAAAATGATATAAATTTCTAAAAGTTGAAATGTAGAATAGAGTTTTATTGACACATTCATTTCCTCTATTATAATTTGCACCTTGACTTAAATGAATCAAATAGTCATTTATAGACCAGAGGAAATAAAAATAGGGCACTGGATAATCTGTAGGAAACACACTGAAAATAAGTCAAGGCATTTAAACCTCATTTGGACACTCATAGTAATCAGAAAAATAAAGGCATTATCAAGTAATTTTACTATAGTGGTTCAGAGCACAGCCTTTTTTTTTTTTTAATTTTATTGTTTTATTTATTTCTGAGAAAGAGAGAGACAGTGTGAGCAGGGGAGGGTCAAAGAAAGAGGAGATACAGAATCTGAAACAGGCTCCAGGCTCTGAGCTAGCTGTGAGCACAGAGCCTGATATGGGGCTCGAACCCACGAACTGTGAGATCATGACCTGAGCTGAAGTCAGACGCTCAACCAACTGAACCACCCAGGCGCCCCAAGAGCACAGCCTTTAACATCACATAAAATAGCTCTGTTTCTTGAAAATTATATATCCATGAGCAAGTTCATTTCTTTGAGCCTCAGTCACTTCAAATGTCAATATGAAAAATAATAGTAAATGCTTTAAGTAATTATATGCATTAAGCAAGATAATGTACATAAATTGCTAAACACAGAATAAGGCAAACAGTAAGCTCTCCATATATGGCAAATATCATCAGTGTTAGTATCATGTCAAAATTATAGTATTGTTAGATCAAATGACTAAAATCATCCAGCTAGTAATGAAAACAAAATGAACTGAAAGATTGCTAATTTAGGCTAGTTCACCTGAAACCATCAGTTTTTGCTTGAGTTATCTAAATACAGCATCTATATTTTACCTTATAGACACAGCTAATTTAATTGTGTCAACTTCTCTGGGCACCCCATACATGAATTTGCAGGCCAAATGTTAATTACAAGGTCAGAGTGAGAAACTACCCACAGATTTAAGCCTGAATCTGAGAACTGGCTCTCATCTCTACAAAAAAGTAAGTTTTTTTTTTTTTCCTTTCCCTACCTAAGGAAAAATACTGTAGTATCATAAAGAGCCAAGAGGAGAAAAAATGTCCTTTTGTTCTTTTACTTCTAAAAATCTTAATTTCAGATATAAAGAAAGACTAAGTGAAAAATAAATGACCAAAAAACAAACAAAAACCAAATCACTAGCTAAAATGGCATTAGGAGGTACTGAGTACAAGTATATTTTACACAGAATATTTAATATTATGATACATAAATCATCACACTAAAACCCAAATTGTAAGCTGACTCGGGGGAAGTTACAAAGGTTAAAACTTAGACAAGTAATAAATGAGGAAACCATCCTCATTACCTTGAGGGTAAATGTTGTATAAGGATAAAGGTTTTCTACAAAACTGATTTATTAGTGCTTTCAAACAAAAATGTACTAAAAATCTTGTTCATAAATTCTCCTGCTGTTAACTCATGCTGTTTCTATTTGCATGAATGCTGTGTGTGTATGTTTAACTCCTGGCCACAGACCTGCTATCAGAAAGTAAGACATTCTTTTTCCTAAGTAATAAAAATAAATAAAATAAAAAATCATGAGAATTTTACACACAGAAGGGCCCAATTTTAACTCTGCTAGAGAATGCTATTCGATTTTAAATTTTGCAAAGACTGTCAAAATGAGAGGAACCACCATCTATCCTTGTCACCCAACCTCAAAAATCTGTCTTTGACTTACTTGCTACCCAAACCGCATTTAGTTACATGTCCAGTCTTGTCAATTTTACCTCCAATACATCTCTTATATTGATCCCCTCTTTCCTAGTCTCCCTGCAAAAATAAAAGTGCAAATAACACCCATGCCCTCTTATCAATTATTGATGTGGTCTCCTAACTAGTTTTCCCAATACCCAGCCTCTCCTTCTCTAGTGCATTCTTTCTAAAAACACAAGATTATTCTGCCTAAAATATCTCACTGATCACACTACTTACCTAATCCAAAATCTTTAAGGGTTCCCTGTGATGAGAAATAACTTAGGCCACTATATTTTAAGCTCAGAAGAATTAGAAATGTATAAGCCTCACAACATTTAATTCAGACAATTTGTTCAGAAAAATACAAATGCTAAAGTATTCATTGATACTTATGGGTATGAGCTGAAAGTATAGGGAGGTGATAATTAACTTATGATGACATTGAACTAGAGCTAAGTAACTCAGCCTACATCAGAGTTTGGATATTCTTTTGTTATTGGGAACGTAGGTAAGGGTAGAGTCATAAAAAGTGTTTAAAAGTAAAGTGAACTAATTTGAACAGATTAATATTCAGTAAAAAGCGGGACCTTGAGGGACACCTGGGTGGCTCAGTCGGTTGAGCGTCCGACTTCAGCTCAGGTCATGATCTCACGGTTTGTGGGTTCGAGTCCCGCATCAGGCTCTGTGCTGACAGCCAGCTCATAGCCTGGAGCCTGCTTCGGATTCTGTGTCTCCCTCTCTCTCTGATCCTCCTCTGCTCATGCTGTCTCCCTCTCCCTCTCTCTCTCTCTCTCAGAAATAAATTAAAAAAAAAAAAAAAGCAGAACTTTGATTTGTCAACACAGCTCTTAATGCCACCTCTCAAGTCCAAACCATCTAACTGATCTCTCTCTGATGCTTCTCAGCTGGTATCATAGCATCTTTGCCCTTTCCTTCTTAGATGTAAATTTTAAGAGAAACAGAATCCTAAAGTATCCATCCTCCTTGCATAGAAAAGAAAGTAGGATAGGGTCCTATGTGTTAATTTTTTACTGGTTTTGCCTTCATAGTTTTCTTCTGTTTTACTCTTCATTGAAATTTCTACTATCATTAGAGTGATTATTTGAAATGTTGCCATACAGAATTAAAAGAAAATAGGAGAAAATGGAGGAACAGAAGAACGAGAGATTGCTGTTATCCACATCTGTGGGTTAATGTTTAGAAAAAAATACTCAAGTAATTTGAATAAACTGGAAATGCAGCAGAAATATATTTCACAATCTAGTCCAGTGGAATATATTGTAATAAGCTTCCTTTGGATTGTTCTAATGGAACCATCAGCAAAGATGTTTTTTCCTTTTCTGGATTATAAATTATAAAGACAAGAAAGCTCAAGTTGCATGCAGCTATCTTCCCAGGGGGCATGGAGCGAGCCTTCTTAATTTGGAGAGGATACAACTAAGCAGAGAAACTAAGGCAAGAGATGGAGAGAAAACCCTCGAAATACTATTTTAACTCTTTCAGCTGGTTCATTAAATGGCCCAGTCAGTTGATTCCACTGACTTTTCAGTGTAGTAAACAAAAATTTCCTTCTTTCGTTTTTTTTTTTTAATTTAAGCTAGCTTGAATTCTTTTTCTGACTCTTGTAGTTGAAATAATTCTGATTAACATTAAAATTTAAAAAACACATTAGTTTATTGTAATGGGTTTATGGATGCATTGAGTAAATCAAGAAAATACAACACGCTATTCTGAATTCATTTTTTATTATTGGACTATGTTCCGTTATTAGTGTTGGAACTGAGAATGGACCTTACAGAATAAGTTTTAAAAAGTATGTGGTATGGTTGTTAAGGCACAACACTTTTACTTAGCAAGAGTTGTAGTGAATCCTGATTCTCATTTATTTGATACACAGTGTCAAATAAATTGACACTTAATTGGCAAATAAATAGACACTAAATTGACAAATAATTGGACTCTTTAAGCATTATTTTCTTTATGTGTAAAACAGATATTCTAATAATAGTATTTACTCCATTGTATTTTGTGAAAATGAAATGAGATAATGAATGAAAATATCCCTGAAACCCATGTAAAATGAACACTACCTATTTTAATATTGTCATTATTTTCAATTTAATTTAAATCTCCTAGTGATAAGCATTATGGGTAAATAAATCCATAATAATATTAATAACAAGAGTTATACTATAGAGAGTAAACAAATTTTCAACATGATCTAGAGATTAAATACAGATGACCCTTTAAAAACACAGATGTGAGGGGCAGTCGGTTAAGCGTCTGACTTTGGCTCAGGTCATGATCTCACAGTTCGTGGTTTCAGGCCCCGTGTTGGGCTCTGTGCTGACAGCTAGCTCAGAGCCTGGAGCCTGCTTCAGATTCTGTGTCTCCCTCTTTCTCTGACCCTCCCTTGCTCACGCGTTCTCTCTCAGAAATAAATAAAACATTAAAAAAGTTTTTTTTAAAAAACAAGTTTGAACAGTGTGGGTCCACTAATAAGAGAATTTTTAAAAAATATAGTACTGTTTAATGGAAAGAGCCTAAGTGTTCATCAACGGACGAATGGATCAAGAAGATGTGTGTCGGAGGCCGCGCCGGCTCCGACAGGTCCAGGGGTCCCTGAAGGATGGACGGTGTTGGCAAGAGAGAGTGAGAGAGCCCCGAGATCCTTTCTGATCACCAGGCAGGCATCTCCGTCCTGTCAGTTTTGGTGTCTTTATTTGTAGGTCAAATGTTAACATGGCATCAGGAAATGGAATTTTTACAATGGATAGCTCTTTGTGATAAGGTGTTTTTGGAAAATGTACAGAAGCAGGTTTTACAGAAGTCTTCTTGCAGAACTGCCCCAATTATAGTGAGGCTGAGTAACTAAGAATATAACAAGGTGTTCACATTTTAATAACGCTAAGATTAAGCCATAGGTTTGTAAATACTCTTATCCATCCTCATCACNAAGTTTTGTAAACTTTCTCCTCCTTATGATTTTCTTAATAACATTGTATTTTCCTCACTCTATTTCATTGTAAGAGTACAGTGTATAATATATATAACATACAAAATATGTGTTAATCAACTGTTATATTAGTGGTAAGGCTTCCGGGGAATAGTAAGCAAATAGTTATGTTCAGGGGGAGTTGAAAGTTATACATGAGTTTTCAGCTATGTGAGGGTCAGCACCTCTAACCCTTGTGTTGTTCGAAGGCCAACTGTAATTAGAAATGTTAAAGAACATCTTTAAGAGAAAAAAAAGCATGAATTATGCAAATATAAAATGTATACATAACAAATTTATCATATTAATATGGAAACCGGTAAGATACAAAAAATAATAATTTAAAGAATTCAAAGAACTGGCACATATGAAATCAGGAAAGCTGAAATGACATTGTTGAATGGTGCAATATTATTCAATATATACAAGGCAACAAAATATTGCTACTAGAGAAAATTCAACTGTATTTCTACAGATAAGAATCATTTCCAGTACTGAAAATGAAAACACAACAATTCAAAATCTATGGGATGCGGCAAAGGCAGTCCTAAGAGGAAAGTACATTGCTCTCCAGGCCTACTTCAAGAGATTAGAAAAAGCGCAAGTCCAAAATCTAACAGCTCACCTAAAGGAACTAGAGGCAGAGCAACNGGCATGGAGGAGGGCACTTGTGGGGATGAGCACTGGGTGTTATGTAGAAACTAATTTGACAATAAACTATTTGTAAAAAAAAAAAAAAAAGAATCATTTCCAGTACTATCAATTTCTAAAATTTATAAAGGTATAAAATATCTGAAAGACCATTAAAGGTACAGATCCATATATAATAAGATAACCCCAGAAGAATCTACTAGACATTGGCCAATATTTTATTGAAAAGACACCCAATGATCTTTTAGCGCATTTCAAAGTCTGCCAATTTTTTTCTAACAAAATGTTTAAAGAAATTGTACCTTATGAGTACCTAAGGAGTTACTGTTATGATAGCCCTAACCATCTTTGAACTTTGTACTTCTAGTTTTATTATACTGAAGTTCTCCCTATTTTTGAAACGTTAAGAAAAGCAATGTCAATTCTGTTCTTCATAATTGCCTCAGAAAATGTAAAAGTCTCCCTTTCTCTGCAATGGATATTTGCCTTTTTGAGAACTACGAGGCTTGGTAATACCATTAGCATTGGTACTTCCTCAATTTATGTTTTCCCTTTGGAACATTCTTCTCATATCTACACCCACAACAAAAAGTACAAATTGTTTAGTAAGACAAGTCCTCTGCAACTGTTCCATACCTGTAATTTCAATTTCATTTACCACTGCTCTTCTCCCCTTCTTCTTCTTTTTTTTTTTAATGTTTAATCTTGAGAGAGAGACACAGAGACAGAGCATGAGCATGAGCAGGGGAGGGGCAGAGCAATAGAGAGACACAGAATCTGAAGCAGGCTCCAGGCTCTAAGCTGTCAGCACAGAACCCAATGTGGGGCTCAAACTCACTAGCCATAAGATCATGACCTGAACCAAAGTTGGATGCTTAACCAACTGAGCAACCTAGGCACCCATGCTCTTCTCCCTCCTTAAACTCCAGCTAAAATTATACAATCTCTGTTCATAGCAAAAATTCTGATCTTAAAATTTTCTCTTTGTTCATGATATTCCTTTATTTACACTCTCCTTTTCTTCACATCTATGTGCCAAAGAGATTGGTCTCTGCAGTCTTACTGCCTAGTTTAAAATCCTGATCCTGACACTTGTTTTTAGATTAGTAATCTAACCTCTCTGTAAGTCAGTTTATATATTTGTAAATGAGGATAATAATAATCCTTCTTCAGAAAGTTGTCCTTAAAATTCAATTAGATAAATCAGATAAACCACTTGATAAAATCCTTGTCACCTATTAAATTCTTATTAATTGTTAGCAGTCATCATAATCATCATCATCGTCATCATCATCGTCATCATCATCATCAATCTTTAAGACCCTACCCCATTTACCAAAACTTTTGCCTTATATCTTTAATTGGAATGAAAAACTTGTCTAAGAACCCAAAGAGCCCTAAGAATCCTAAGAACCCAAGAACCCTAAGAAACCTAAGCATCTAAGATACTTAAAGAGTATCTCATCTGAAAAGGTAAGGGATATAAGTCCACAGGTCTTCCAGTGCAGACGTTCTACATTCCTGTCACTCTAGTAGAATGTTATACATAGAACTGTCAGCTCCTTCAATAAATATATTTTCCTTTACCTGGTTTTCCTACTAGTTCAAGTCATGATAGGGGCACCTGGGTGGCTCCGTCAGTTAAGCATCAGACTTTGGCTAAGGTCATGATCTCAGGTATTGTGAATTCAAGCCCCAAGTCAGGTTCTGTGCTGACAGCCCACAGCCTGGAGCCTGCTTCTCTGTCTGCCCCTCCCCCACTCACATTTTGTCTTTGTCTTTCTCAAAAATAAATAAACATTAAAGAATAAAAAATAAAAACCATGATAGCCATAATCATGGACTGCTTTTTGGGCTTACAGTCTTATGCTTGCCCTGCCTTAAATTTGTCATCCTGTGGTATTTTTCTTCCCATTGTTTGTTCATTTTTGTCTTCATTTACATTGCTCCTTGTGATCTGGTTAGTATTAATCCTATGCCAGGACTAATGCCAGGAATATTTAACAGCATCAATACTTTGGAATCAATCATTCATTTATTTGATAAAAATATATTAAAGGCAGAATTACCATGTTAATATTTGGATAAAATAGTGAACAAGGAAGACATGATAAAATGTGCCCTCACTGGGTATATGATTCAGGAAGGCAGGTAGACAGTACAATTAGAATTTTCTCCCACAAGATAAAAAGGGTTTTGGTAAAGAGAAGCTCAGTGTACTAAAGGTCAAAAAGAGGATCAAACAGTAGAGGCAGCTAGCCAAGTCAAGGAAGGTTTCTCATAGGAAATGCCATCTAGGTTGAAGCTTAGTGATAGTACAAAGTGCATTAATGATGAGTGCTAAGGAGACAAAATGAAACAGGGAGGGGTGGCTCAGTGGGTTAAGCCTGTCATGATCTCACAGTTCATGAGTTTGAGCCCCACATCAGGCTCTCTACTGACAGCCTGATTCAGATTCTGTCTCTTCCTCTCTCTCTGCCCCTCCCCTGCTCGCACTCTGTCTCTCTCTCTCTCAAAAATAAATAAACATTTAAAACAATTTTTAAAAGTAAAGAAAAAAATAAATAGGGAAATAAGGGCATTAAGTGCCAGATGTAGAGCATGAGGGGAATGCTTAGCCACAAAATTAGACAAGTTTGAACTAAATATGACAGCCCAACAAGCAGGCTAAAATTTGGAACCACTTTAAACTGAAGTTATTTAAATATATTCTAAACATTTATTTATAGGAGAGTTTGAATGCCATGTGGAGGAAGAAAAGAGAATGAAAGAGTTTGTCTCACACCATTATTCAAAGACATTTGGTACTAGCCTGAAGCTTTCAGATCCCCTACATCTAAACAAAAGCCCAGTGGTTACTAGAATCATACTTGCCAGAAGGCAATTCATGTAAGATGCAAGTTCACTGTGCAAAATTGTCCCTCACAGAAGTTTTCATAAATACAATTTTTTCTTCCAATTACATTACCAGCCATGTCTTAGCACCTTATTATTGGTAAACGGCCCTAATGGTAAATGGCTGACTCACCCCTTCATCTGGCTCTAAATGAAAGCGGTAAATCATGTCTAATTGTAATTCTGAGGAATCACAAGGAGCACCATGGATTACAGAAAAAAGTATGTAAAGAAGCTTGACAGAAAGATGAATACAGGTCAGAAATTCACCAACTACATAATTTGGCCAAGGGCTATTGCTGTAAATACAATTCCTAACAAAATTATTGCCTTACATAGGAGATTTCCAAATTGTGCTAAATATACCTTCTCTTTCCTACTATTTCTTTCTACACAAAATTCTAGAAAGTGCTCATGTATGCCCTATCTTTCACAGACATACACCTTTGTTTATTTACTGCCAGTGTATTTATTTGCTGCTAACTGAAAAGAGTCATAATGATGGCTTCTAGCTTCTTTGTTTTATGTACATCTTCAATTAGAGCTGGCTGAAGGCATCTCTCACATTCTCCTATCCATTTTTTCCAAGAAAAGCTTGATAGATTTTAGTTCTATTGCTATCAAATTTACCAAAATGGCTATTTCTTTTTATGTCTGCCTTTGTGTTCACAGCAATTTCTTAGCCTCTTTTGTAAATTTGCCAAAATCTTAATTGCATTTACAAAAGCAAGCAAATTAAATGCAAAAAGGAGTATACCAAATACAGAGGTTTGAGGAAAGAGAAAAACAAACCAAAATGGAATAGAGAGGTAGTTAAGGCTCATTTTATTTTTTGAAATTTCTAATTATTACCCTGTATACCTTATCATACTTAAAATGTTTGCAAAGGAATTTTAAAAATGATACCACATTCTTAAAATTAATACTTTTAAAATATTCCTCTATCTAGATGACTTAAATCACAGTACCTGAGTGTTCATGCCAGAGTAATTAATAAGGTTTGGCTTATTTGCTTGTGAACAGTCTAAAAATAAGTTCCTAAAATAATAAATTAAAAAATTAAAAATGTTAAATATTAAGTAAATCATTCTTTTTTCTTTTTTCTTTTTATTTCATATATGCTGCAAAATAAGTTTTATGATATTCTCTTTGATGTGTAAATAAAGGACATTTATTAAGGAAGAGATACAGCTTTACAGCAAAACTGAATATTATGCTAAAAAGTCAGTAAAATCATCTTCTTTGCCTTAAAATGATAAAACAATGTTGAATCATAGTAGAGACAGGTCTTACAATATTCATGACAGTAGAGTAACTAGTTTAGAACATCACACCTAACAAAAAGGAGCAGAGAAAAAAAAAAATCAAGCCTCAGCTTTCCAAGCCAACAAGATACATTTATATACATTACAATAAGCATTTCCAAAAGCTACTTCAAAACTTAACATTCTAATGAGAATATAACTTGGCCATAAAGTTGCATTCCAACTTTTGCCTTCATGTAACCTAAGGAAATCTAAGTCCAACTATCTTTCCAAGAGTGCAGTCAAACTGAGTTTACTATCTTTAATTATTTTAAGTCATGTTATATCAGTTTTCACAGTTTAGGCAAAATAAATCTGACCATCCTGAAGGTTATCTAATGATTAATCATTTGTCACCTCTTATTTTTTTAATATTTATTTATTTTTGAGAGAGAGGCAGCATGAGTGGGGAAGGGGCAGAGAGAGAGGAGACACAGAATCTGAAGCAGACTCCAGTCTCCAAGCTGTCAGCACAGAGCCTGACACAGGGCTTGAACTCATGAACTGTGAGATCATGACCTGAGTGAGCGGAAGTCAGAAGCTTAACTGACTGAGCCACCCAGGTTCCCCAGTCACCTCTTATTTCAATTTGAAAGAATGAACCCTTAAAGATCTCCCTATTTGTAATAATCTGATGTTTAACTTAATCCTGTAATTGAAAGCTCTTAAACTACCCAATCAATGAATCAGTTAGGACTCCACTGTACCAGGTAGGATTCAATGTGTTGAACTGACATAATAATCAACCCAAACTAGATTAACAGAAACAGTTCAAAGTTTCATACACAGTTTTATCCAAGACTCAATTCATGTATGGTAGCCAGATGCAAAGTTGATTCATAATGATTCTATCTTCCTAGTATTCATACCGCCACACAATGAATCAGGGTTTACTTGTACTATTAATAGAATAATATAAAAACAGCCATGTGAAAGTTTCAAGGCATCATCTAAAAAACACAGTGTATTCCACATGGGCCTCATGGATCACTCAGTCGTGGGGAAACCTGTCACCATGTTGTGAGGAAGTTCAAGCAGTCTTGTGGAGAAGACCATCTGGTAGTAAAATAAGACCTTTTGACAACAGCCAGCACCAACTCCCCAAGTATGGGTGCAATCCTCATTGAAGGCAAATCCTCTGGTCTCCATCCGGCTTTCAGATGACTTCAGCCAACACATAACTGCAAGTGCAATGCCGTGAGAGATCCCCCTTGACAAAACATCTCAGCTAAGCTGCTCATTAATTTCTCCACAAAAACTGTGAGAGATAATGAACAACTATTGTTATTTGAAGCCATTCAGTTTTCAGATAGTACGCTATTTAACCAGGGATAACTAGTAAACTCTACCACCGAGTACACGTTATTATATATTTCTTGGCTCTGTGTATGCATGTCAGCTGTCTAATATCAGGCCTCCACTAGTCTCAGGATATCTGCTACCAACCTAAAAGTGATAGAATATGAACTTAGGAAGGTGGTAAGGGGCCAGATCATGATGATCATTGTAAAGATTATAACTTTTTTTAATTTTTCTGTTTTTTTTTTTTAATTTGTTTTATATTGGAGAGAGAGAATGAGATTGAGAGAGAGAGAGAGAGAGAACATGCGGGAGGGGCAGAGAAACAAAGACTAAATCTGAAGCAGGCTCCAGGCTCCGAGCTGTCAGCACAGAGCCTGACATGGGGCTCAAACTCATGAGCAGTGAAATCATTATCTGAGCTGCAGTGAGATGCTTAACCAGACTGAGCCACCCAGGTGCCTCAAGACTTTGACTTTTGCCTATTGGTGAGATAGGAAGTTATTGAAGGGACTTGAGAAGAATAATTATTTTCTCTGGCTTACATTTTAAAGTATTAAACTTAGATTCTGTGCAGATAAGTCTATTGCAAACATCCAGAATAGAGAAGGTATATAGGTGAGAGTGACGGAGATGGTGAGAACCCGTGGTAGCTGTGGCAAGTTACTAAGCTCTGAAAATGTGACATGTTCTCTACGTGTAAACTTGAGANTCCTCCGTCAAGTTCCTCCTAATCCTCCTATACGTGCAAACATATGATATTTGTCCTTCTCTGCCTGACTTATTTCGCTCAGCATAACACCCTCAAGGTCCATCCATGTTGCTCCACATGGCCAGATTTCATTGTTTCTCATTGCCATGTAGTATTCCATGGTATAGATAAACCACATCTTCTTGATCCAGAATGGGACATTTTCAATGAGTACTCACGCTTCCATCTCAAGTAGTCACAAACCATGAATGGAAAAACATGCAGACAATCGGGAAAGCAGAACTCTACGGCTGTAGATCACAGGATGAGGAGGATTTGAGAAATGTTCAGGATATCTTGTGGATTTAAACATGCTCATTAGAATTAGGAAAATAACAGAGCATTGCCAAGATTCATGAAAATGAAATTTCCCAATTTTATAGAATTTCTCAACAGGGCAATCATGAAATTAAAAAAAAATAATAAGTTGGTGCTCCTTTAAACCCATCAAAACAATGTCCTATATTATTTGGGATTAAGGTTGTTGATCTTTGCTAGTATAATTCAGGACATAAGCACAATTCAGAAGTCAGTATAAATGTAGAGAACCAAACAAAATTCCCCAAACAGAGGATTAAAGGTAGAACCACAGGGATCTCTTATTTTAAATGAGTTTTGTTACTAGAAACAGGATCAAAACTTGGTCTCTAGGTGCCTAATATCTCCAGCTTTGTGGGGAAAAAATTATAAAAAATAAGACAGAGCTAGAGCCTAATATTGAACTCTCTACATTGGTTTCCAATATATTCATTGCCAGTAGTTCTAGGTTATTAAATGTTATGGTGTTTGAAAAAAGCTAAAAAAAAATAAAGAACAGAATAATAAATTAGTTTCTAAAATACTCTTGAGGAGGGCCAATCAATTTCTTATTATCTGATCCATTTTCAGTGCTTTTTACAGATGTTGTGTTGTGGGCAAAGTTAACTTCAAAACTTTTTAGTTTACCCTATCCCTCTAAACATAAAAATCAAACCCAGACAGAAATATATGTCAAATAATACAAAACACAATTGAAAATATATTTATACAAGAAAAGGAAACAAGGATAGCACTTGGAAAAATATGAAAAATCAATTTAAAATACTTTTGAAAAGCTGAGTAAAGGGGCACCTGGGTGGCTCAGCCAGTTAAGCATCCAACTTTGGCTCAGGTCATGATCTCACAGTTCATGCGTTCAAGTCCTGTATCAGGCTCTGTGCTGACAGCTCAGAGCCTGGAGCTTGCTTCAGATTCTGTGTCTCCTTCTCTCTCTCTGCCCCTCCCCGACTCACACTCTGTTCTGTCTCTCAAAAATGAATAAATGTTAAAAAAATTATTAAAAAATAAAATAAAAAATAAAAGCTGAGTAAGGAATATGAAATACAAATAATATAATCTTAAATTTGAGAAAAATTAGCATAGACAATGGTGGACAATTATTTACTTTTATACAGTTTATTACTGTTTAGTTTTGTGTGTTGTTTATCTACTGTTTATAAATATGACCCATCTCACTTTCTATGGGGGAGTTTTATTATCTGTAACGAAAGGTTTTATAGTTTGTTTAAAAGTGTGTTTCCATGGCTAAATATTATAGTATCTGCACTCCTAAAATAAAGAAACAATCATTTTCATGAAAAATATAACAGTATAGGTAAGGAAAAATGCCAGGCTCTCTGTGTAATGACCTCACATGACATATTAAATAAGGAGGATAGAGCCAAAAAGAGATTCTACCTGAGTTTCTATCCCTTTAAATAGGCAGAAAAATTGCCCAAATGTCATATAAGCTATAAATGCCAGATACTAATATTGGCCTCCTATACAGATCATAAAACCTGATCAGATAGCAAGTAATGTTCACCTTCTTTATTGTTAAGTTCAAAAGGATTTCTGCTCCTTACCACTCAGTCTTGCTTGTAATATCCCTGAAGTTAAAACAACATTTCAGTAACAGAGAATTAAATCTGTTACTTTATGTGGTATGCTGGTGAAAGTGAATGAATGAAATATTCTCAGGATTTACTAAAAAATACTTTATTTATAAATTATATCACTAATGAAATCTTTATGTTATGACATTTTGTATCTGTCTGCAAATAAAATATCCTTCTGTCTACAAGATGTAGTTATCTTTCTACATCCTGAGTTAAATAATTTGCTTTCAAAAAATGCTTTTACCCTGTCAATGCAAACTATGATGACAAAATAGAGGATCTTTCCCATTCATCTAGTGTGTTTAATTTGCTGTGCAGTGTAGGGAAAAACCAAATGCTTAGCTCTGCCTAAGCCAGTGACCGGCTAACAGTAGCAGTGGCAAAAATCTCTCTTCTTCTTTGTGCCATAAAGTTCACATATAAAATTGGCTGGTTATTCCCTAAAGATAAATTGTCAATACATGTGGTTCTTGACCATCTGAATGTGATAATCCAAACTGACTATGTTATAAAGGTAAACTTCACACAAGATTTCAAAAACTTAATACAAATATGAAAGTAAAATACATCAGCAATAATTTATACTGATTATCTTTTGAAATGATAATGGTTTTTACATATTGGAAAAATAAAATGCAAGTTAAAAATTATTTTCTGGGACTCCGGGTTGGCTCAGTTGGTTAAGCATCAGACTTTGGCTCAAGTCATGATCTCACAGTTTGTGAGTTCCAGCCCTACGTTAGGCTCTGTGCTGACAGCTCAGAGCCTGGAACCTCCTCCAGATTCTGTCTTCCTTCCTCTCTACCCTTCCCCTGCTTCTGCTCTCTGTCTTTCTTTCAATAATTAATAAACATTTTAAAAATTTATTTTCATCTGTTTTGCTTTGCTCTTTTAATGTAACTACTAGAAAATTTCAAATTAAACATATGGATCACTTTTACTACTCTCATTATCCTTCCATTGGACAGCATCGCCCTAGAGGTTTTCCCCAACACTTTCCCAGGCACAACAACCTTTCAGTGTTTTACAAGTTCANAGAAAATCTATTAAGGAATGATTTTTTTTTTTTTTTCTCTACTAGCTTACTGGGCTTGGATTAATTTGAGGACACAATGAAAGAAAATCCATTTTCTATTTTTTTCCTGCCTATGTCATTTAGCATCAAAAAAATGAGATGGCATCGGTAGGAATGGATTAATCATTTTATATACTCTTCTTATAGGGTTTGGGTTGGTCATTACTACTTGACTCTACCAGTTTATCTACAGATGATCCCTGTTTCCAAATACTAATATGTTTCCACCAATGTGTATTCCACTTAGTTCTGCTAATATATTGACAAAGGCAATTTCCACCCTAGAAACACTCCAAGAATCTCTGTACTTCTTTTCTGTCTCCCACCTGCCAATGTGTCCCACAACCCATTTGGGCAACATCCTTCTCTACACCAAGCCCTTAATAGAAATGACAGAGTTCTACTATTTCTCATCACAGAGGTCTCCTTCAAACCCATACAACCCTGATTTTGCCATCACATCTGCATCCTTCGGGCATGTGCATCCATTTCTCAAGGGTTAAGTACCCCACAGAGCACCAAACTCTAAGCACTGAATTCTAAGCAAATGTCTATGAAAGGTAACTTGCTTGCTTTCTAATTCTAAAATCCTAGAATTGGAACTTCAATGTTTATCTCAAAAGGAAAGAACTCAAGAAATAGATGTTTTCTATTTTACACTTACTCAGTTACTTTTATGAGAATTCATTTGCATAAATGAGATATATTTTTTTGTTTTCATTATTTTTTAAATCACATTTTTTGACCTAAATGTTGAGCATATGGCATGTAATTTCATACAGGAAATTGGTTTGGTTTCTCAAATTCTCATTTTACCATTTACTCCCTTGAGTTGTCATATTGGCAGTTCCTGACAAAAAAAGAAATACATCACTGTATTGTAAGTAAGCAAAAGCAATGCTGGCACACTGGGTTCATGAAACCTTTAAAAATCAAGGCACAAGGATTTATAAAAAATGCTGACTTCTTCAATGGTGAAGTATTCTCTTTCATGTTTTACTATTAAGTGATGTGGAAATTTATCAAAATATCTTATAAGACTAAAATGAGAAGTGTAGTAAAATTCTCCATAAAAGGAGGTATAAAAGGCAAACAAAATGAAAATGTTTCACAAGTTCATTGAATTTCACATTCCCTTTTAATAAAGAATAAGCCATTGATAGAAAAATGAGTAAGATTGCAACAAATAACCTGTCAGTTCACATATATTACATCAATGAAAAAAATCTCAAAAAGTATAAAAAGCAGAAAGGACTTGGCAAACCTCAATGGATTTACTTTAACATCAGACAGCAAGTAAAAAGGTTTAAGTCATTTGACAAAATGGAAAAGGAAAGGGGTTTTTAGCCATATAGAATCAAAATAAAAAATGACATATATTTAATAGCATGCAAATATTTTAAAAAATGATAAAAGGGACAAATGATATAATTAACATTATAAAACACTGAGTAAGCTATCTTTCGTTTTGCATCTTTTGCAAAGGCTAATGGAATAGATAACTAAAGTATTGGTGTCATGTGCACTAGGATACTTCTAAATAAATCTTTATGATGAAAATCATTATGAGCATCATCATTATAGCTAATATTTATAAAGCCTATATGACTTGTTATATTACTTTAATGAACTATCAATGTCATTCCTCAGAAAATAAAACATTTTCCCATTTTGTAAACAAAGGAATCTTAAACACAGAGAAATTAAATGACTTGTCTGAAGCCACCTAGTAACTGACATAATCAGTATTTTTATCCTTTTTTTCCTTTTTCAATTTTTTAATTTAAATTCTAGTTAGTTAATATATAGTGTAATAGTAGTTTCAGTAGTAGAATTTAGTGAGTCATCACTTTCAGTGCTCATCACAAGTGGCCTCCTAATGCCCATCACCCATCTAGCCCATCACCCACGTACCTCCACTCCTCAACCCTCAGTTGTTCCCTATAGTTAAGAATGTCTAATGGTTTGCCTCCCTCTCTTATTTTCCCCTTCCTTCCCCTATATTCATCTGTTTTGTTTCTTAAACTCCTCACATGAGTGAAATCACATGGTATTTGTCTTTTTCCTACTAAACTATTTCACTTAGCATAATGCACTTTAGTTCCATCCATGTAGTTGCAAATGGCAAGATATCATTCTTTGTGATAACTGAGTAATACTCCATTATATGTATATATATAATATATATATACATATATATGTATATGTCCTCTCTGGAAAAATGTCTATTCATATCTTATGCCCACTTCTTAGCTAGATTATTTAGTTTTGGGGTTTTGAGTTTGATAAGAATCAGTATTTAAACTTAGAAAGTTAGGCTTCAGAGTTCAACATTTTTAATGCTATGTGGTATTGATGAATTAGATTCAATTTATCTCATGCCCATGATAACTTAAAATATACTTACAAAGATAAAGTATCAAGAAAAAAAATCAAAAAATCTAGAATATTAGACTCATAATAAGTTATAGGAAGCCATATCTTTAGAAACTATTTGTTATAGCAACAGATTTTACATATTAGCACACTTGCCCAGGGAAGTTAATTATTTAAAGCAAAGATGGTTTTTACTTGGGAAGTTTTGGCCAACTTCCAGAGGGGACTCTCTCATACTTAAAAAAATTAAAAAATTAAATTTTAAAACTCAATAAAATACTAATTGAAAGACTCAGACATCAATCAAATAGATGACAAATTATTTTTTACTTATTTGCTTTTTTCAGAGTGTAACTTTGCTGCACATATTGGATTAATCATACTTATTGTTAGTATGATTGTATTGGTTTATTGAAGTGGGAAGCAGAATTCAATACTGGCCCCTCAGATTTCCCACCTTGTCATGTACAAGACTTGCATAATCTGCCAGACTGTGAATGTCATGGATTTTTACTCTGATTAGGTGATGTGATATAGCACAGGTGACCTTGAGATAGGGAGGTTAACTAGGTGGGCCTGAACTGATTACATGAAGCCTTTAAAAGCCAAATTTTCCTACTTGGCGGAAGAAGAGGAAATTAGAGATTCTAAGCCTGAGAAGCATTCAGCATATCGTTTTTAATTTTTTTTTTTTTTTTTTTTTTTTTTGAGAGAGAGACAGACAGCATGAGCAGGGGAAGGTCAGAGAGAGAGGGAGACATAGAACCAGAAGCAGGCTCCAGGCTCTGAGCTAGCCATCAGCACAGAGCCCAACGCAGGGCTCAAACCCACGAACCATGAGATCATGACCTGAGCCAAAGTTGGATGCTTAACCAGCTGAGCCACCCAGGCACCCCAACATTCAGCATATCTTTGATAGCTTTAAGAGTCGAGGAATGTAGGCAGTCTCTAGTAACTAAGAGGACCCTCGACCAACAGCTAGAAAGGAAAAGAGGACATCAGTCCTATAGCACACATCAAGAAAGATTTGAGAAGCAGGTTCCCTCTGCCCTCCACCTGGAGCCTGCACATAGGAACTCAACTTAGATGGCACCTGATTTGGGCCTCAGGGTACTCTGAGGAGAGTATGTAGCCACACTGGGACAAACTTCTAATTTAAATGAGCTGTGAGCAAACAGTTGTTTTTACAAGCCACTAAATTTGTTGTAATTTATTACACAGCAAGAAAAAACTAATAGAATTGGTTGATTTATTTTCCATATAAAATGAGTATCTGAGAATCCACAACCCTAGCAAAGAACTAAAAATAAATAACCCCACCTGTAGGTTTCTTTCCTCTCTTATACTCTGCCTCTTCTCTAATAGTCCATATTTTTTCTTATTTTTTTAATTTTATCAAGTATACATGTATGCCTAAATAAAATACTGCTTAGAATAAACTGTTTAGTCTGGGTTTAACTGTTTAGTCTGGGTTTATTTTAAACTTTATAAAATGGGTATCATTATGGTTGATATCTTTCAAGATTCTTATTTGCACTTAAAATTGTATTGCTAAAATTCAATCATATGATTTCATTTATATAATGGTAACTTATCATTCCATTTCATCACTATGTTACAATGTATTTACCCATATTCTTGAGGATGGACATTTGAGGTTTGTTTTACTAATTTATGCTATTAAAAAACTACATTTCTTAGACATGTTTGTGTATCTTTCCAGGTGCACATATGGAAAAAGCTCATCTTGGATATTCTTAGGAAATGCGTTGCCAGGTTGTAGGAAATATGAATGATCAACTTGTAAGACATTGACAAACTTTTCATAGATATTTGTACAAATTTACACCCTCATTAGCAGTGGATAAGGAAATGCTGGTTCCCCATTTTCCCAAACAACATTGTCAGATTTGTTATTTTCTGCCAATAGAATGTCATCTCTTTGTTGTCTGTTTTGCATTCCCATGAGCATTCATAGGGTTTGAGTGTTTTATGATTTGAGGCCAAATAGGTTTTCTTTTCTCTAAAATGCCTTTTCATGTGATTTGTCCACTTTTTTATTTGGGTGATTTCTTTTCCTATTGATTTTTAAGTTTCTTTTTTTTAATTAATGTTTATTTATTTTTGAGAGAGAGAGAAAGAGTACAAGCAAGGAGGGACAGAGAGAGAGGGAAACACAGAATCCGAAGCAGGCTCCAGGCTCTGAGCCAGAGTGGGCCTTGAAGCCACGAACCGTGATATCATGACTTGAGCTGAAGTCGGATGCTTAACCCAGTGAGCCATCCAGGCACCCCTGATTTTTAAATTTCTTACACAGCCTCAATAATAATCTGCCATTAGTTAAATGTTATAAACATGTTCTCACAGTTTGTGGCTTTACACTGTCTTCAAAGCTTCTTTTTCTATACAAAAATTCTTATTTTTAAAATATTCAAATGTGTCAATCTTATAGACATTTTTCCTAATTTGCATCCTCAGAATTCTTCTTAACTCAAGATCAGAAAGATATTTATTCTTTGGTTTCTTTTAAAATTTCAGTTTTGCTCTTGTTATTTAAGGCTTAATCCATCTGGGGACAGGACAGATGTGACATGGGATCTGGACTATCTGCTCCTGCAGCTCATTTGTGGCATGTGGCCCTGGTAATGCTTCATCCTGGATGTGCCACTTTGATTTTACAATGATCTGCTAGGACTGCCTCATTATCTGATTTGGTAATATCTGACAGAACATAGATCATGATTAGCAGTTCTGATTTCATGGTTACTTTGTGCCCCAAGGTCAAACACCCCATCTCTTCCAAGGCTCAGCAACATATCAGAAGCTTATGTTTGAAAAGGTATATAACTTTCTGCTGTAGATACCCTAGAAACTTAGGATCTCCTCTGTGATTATGTCATGTCTTGTATGGCTAGCCATAAACTCCAAATAAGACCTTTCCCCAGCATTATACTCCAAATGCCACAGATTTACTATGTTATAAAGACCAAGAAAGAAAACTGCTTGTAATACAGTCTGACTGCTGTAGAGCCCTTCCTATTCTGTGTCTGCCTTTCATGCATTCCAATATATGGGTTGGAATATTATTCTCAGATTTCCCACATGTTCCTTCTAGACTCTTAAGAGAGTTATCAGCCATTGTGCTTCCTTTTTAGTGGTAGGGAATATAAGAGATGAGACGATCCCAACATACCTTGGATTATTATGCAACCAACCTTCAGTGATTAGGTCCCTGATGCCAGATAACCAGCATGTTATACAGTTTACAAATCTTATCTTAACATCTCCTTTCTTAGATCATTTGTGGGACCAAAATTTTCAGGTTGGATATACTTGGGAGTAAACTCTGAGATGGTGATTACGAGGGCTTTAAGAGTGCTCTTAGAATTATCATCTGTGGAAGGGAAGGGAATGAAGAAGCAATGGACTAGAGGAGAACCTGGGCTTCCATGCAGCTTTAACAAAGGCCTCAGGCACATTCTGGGGAGACCTGAATCTGGGATGCTCCTCTAGAAGGTCCCTTGCTCACATGAGGGGGTATGGCTTTATATCCATAAGCTAATTTCAGTAAGTGGACCCTCATAATGGGTACATGACCTTGGTTGATGTACCTCTTTTCTACTGAGCCAATCCTGAAATGGCCTGCCTACTAATGGTTATCTCATGGCAGCACTTTAGGCAAGTTCTTTAGACCTAAAGGGGAATCTAGGTGGCATATCTTAGTGTTTATCTCAAAAATAGGAATGCCAACAAAGATGTTATGGGATAATTTTGGAAACTCAGAATAGCTGGAAACTCCTACAAAATATAATGTGTCAAAATATAACCAGAGGAAATAGAAAGTATACATGGTCCCCTACTAAGAATTTTAGTTACAGTTGAAAATCTTCACACAAGGAAAATGCCAAGCCTAAGATTCTATAGGCAAACTTGACCAATTTTTAAGAAACTCATGAATCCAACTTTTGAAATTTATTCCAGAGACCAGACAGAAAAATAATATGCCCAATGCATTCCATAGGCCAGAATAATGACACAAAACTTGGCAAAAGCTTTATAAAAAAAGGAAAATTATAGAGTCACCTTAGTTGTGTATATACATGCAAATATCCTAAACAGAATACTAGCATGCTGGAGCTGAGAAAAAAAATATACCATGCCCACATTGAGTTTACCTCAGTAAGCCACAGTGCATGAGTCTCAGACAATTTTCAAATGTCATCCACCATATTAGCAGATCTATACACAATAATTTTATACCGATAGATGCAGAGAAAGTTTTTGATGAGATTCCTCTTTATTTTCCGCTCAACATAAAATTTGTAAAATTAGAAATTACAGAATTTCTTCTGCCTTCTGCCAGCAAGGTCCTTGTCCTCGAACTATTTCCTACCTATAAGTAGGACGGATTCTCCATTATTAGAGGAGGGAACAGCAAATGGATATAAGCTGGTTTCTCCCAGCAGGGGACCTTTTTTTTTTTTAATAAATCTTTTTTTCCAGTTTTACTGAGATTTAATAGATATATAATTTTGTATTAGTTTAAGGCATACAACATAATGATTTGATATACAGATACTCCCCAAATTAGGATAGTTCAATTTATGGTTTTTCAATTTTCTCATGGTGTGAAGGCAATACATATTCATTAGAAACCATCCTTTGAATTTTGAGTTTTGATTTTTTCCCCAGCTACCAATATGTAGTATGGTACTCTCTGGTGATGCTGGGCAGGGGTAGTGAGTCACAGCTCCCAGTCAGCCACATGATCACAAGGCTAAATAGCCCATACACTTAATACAACCATTCTGTTCCCATACAGCCATTCTTTCACTTTAAGTACAATATTTAATAAATTACATGAGTACTTTAATATAGGCTTTGTAGTAGATGGTTTTGCCAAACTATAGACAAGTGTAAGTGTTCTTAGCATGTTTAAAGTAGGCTAGACTAGGCTATGATATTTGATAGGTTAGGTATATTAAATGCATTTTCAACTTACAATATCTTCAATTTATAATGCATTTATTAGAGTGCAGCCCCATCATAAGTTGAAGAATATCTATATGTATATACTGCAAAATGATCACAATAAGTTAACAACCATCACCTAATATAGTTACAACTTTGTATTCATGTAAAGAGAACTTTTAACAACTACTCTCTTAGCAACTTTCAAGTATACAATAAGCATTAACTATTCACCATACTGTATATTATATTCCCAGAACTTATTTATTTTTCTTTTTAATATAAAAATTATATCAAGCAAGAAGTTTCATGACATACTCAAATGCAAAAACTGAAAAAAAATTCTTTAATCGAATTCATTTGTTATATATTGCTATAAATTATTTTCTGGAAATAGAATGTTTGGACATTGCTATGCCATGCTCCTCTGATGAGAATTTATCAAGCCTGTATGTTACCACATAGAAAAAATTCTGTCCCATTATAAAAGGCAAAATAATCTACTTAATAAGGTAATATTGGCCAATGGTCTCTAACCTAGTAATTTTAGCAGTTGAGATAAGATAGAACATGTCTTCCATTATTCCATTAAAATACACATTTATAATTAATTTTAAGTTCTATTCACACAAAGTATAAATATACCTACAAATACTCAGCCCAAACTGCAGGAATCTGCACTTGTTTATTTCATGATCCTAGCTCAAAAGCCTACTTTCTTATGGATTCATAAGTTCTATATTTTTCTAACATCACTTTCTTTTTTTGTTGTTCTAATTCCACCATTGACTTTTTAGATCAATGGGCTGTGTCATGCTAAAGGACTAACCGGATTTGATTTAGAATATACCATTTATTAAATTATCATCTTATTGTTTATAAAAATAAATTTATCTCATAGAATCTCTGAATATGTTTTTGTAATGCATAATAAATTATCAAAAAGTCTTTTTATTGGTAAATTCATTTATTCAAGAGGCTTGCTTGAATAAATATTCAATATTTATTTATTGACTAAATAAATAAACATTCAAGTTCATTTGCTGAACAGATGAACTTACCAGATCAACAAATGTTTTATGTAAAGGATGACAGTAAATACTTAAGGACTTGTGAGTTATACAGTCAGTATGAAAACTATACAATTCTGTCACTGCAATGCAAAAGCAGTCATAGGTATATGACAATGAATGCTGTGTTCCAATAAAGCTTTACAAAAATTGGCAGTGAGTCAAATTTGGCCCACGAGTAGTAGGTTGCTCAATCTCTATCCCAGACAAAGGTTCTTAATTAGTTGCTTTATTTTGGTTCCACTCTCCTATCTCTATATATCATAAAGTTAAAAGCAGACAAGGGAGATAGGAAAGAAATGAAGGATGGTATACATTTACCTGTATCATGTAACACAATCATAGCTGTTCACATTTTGAAACTTTCTGACACAGATGCCATTAGTACAGAGAGCCATTAAAAAAAAAAAAAAAAAAAAAACTTATGTACCAATAGTGATTTACCAGCAGAGCACCTGGGTGGCTCAGTTGGCTAAGCGTCCAACTTCAGCTCAGGTCATGACCTTGTGGTTTGTGAGTCTGAGCCCCACGCTAGGCTCTGTGCCTACAGCTCAGAGCCTGGAGCCTGCTTCAGAGTCTGTGTCTCCCTCTCTCTCTGCCCCTCCCCCACTCGCATTGTCACTCTCCCTCTCTCAAAACAAACAAACAAACAAACATAAAAAAAAAAAAAAACAGTCATTTAGCACCATGGCAATAGTTATGGGTTTTTTTAGGTTCAAAAAATGGTAGTTTTTAACTGGTAGTTAGAGAAACATCTAGTGAAATGTACTTTATAAGAAACCACCAAACTGTTTTTCCAAGTGGCCATATTATTTTGCATTCTCAGCACAGGTTGGTCTGCATCCATGCCAGGACTTACTATATGTCCTGGCATATACTAAGTATGTCTATGTCATAATTTGCTAAAAAGAAGGGTCTGTGATTTTGATATTTAAGCCCTTCTCAGCAAGGCCATGACACTAAACTGGTACTATAGTTACAAAAACGCTATTTGTACTAAATTGCAAAAACTGACTTTATTTATCCCTTTTTGTAACCACTCTTTTTTGCAAAGTAACTTTGCTACTATTCTCCATCCTTTAAATCTGGGCTGGCATTATGATTTGTTTTGATCAATAAAATATAGAAGATATAACAGTTTTAAATGTGTCCCTCAAAACATTTTGCATACTTCCCCTCTTGCTATTGGAAATCTGTGATAGGAAGATATGTGAATACATGAAGGACTTTCAAATCATGCTACCTGATACCCTTTTATATCAGCCAACCTCCAGTCAATCTGGCAGCTGACCACAGATGCATGAATGAGCCTAGTCAAAACCAAAAGAATTACCTAGCTTAGCCCAGACAAAATTGCCAAACCATAGACTTATGATTAAATAAGTTGGTGTTCTTTTAAGCCACTGAATTTTAAGGTGGTTCATTATGCAGCAATACCTAATTGATAGACTGCTTCATCCTTAATCTGTTTATAACCCCAAATAGAGTATATTTATTTTGGGTTATAAATAGTATGCTGCTAAGATACTATATATGGTTATAAATAGTATGCTGCTAAGATTAAACAAAATTAATCTTACTGGCTCTTCTGTGACTATTCAAATCTGGAACATAAAAGTATTCTCTTTAAGAATAAAATGGTACTGAGTTAAGCACCTGGGTCTTAGTTTCAGTCAGATCATGATCTCAATTTGTGGGTTCAAACCCCACATTGGGCTCTGCACTGGTAGCACAGAGTCTGTTTGGGATTCTCTCTCTCTCCTTCTCTCCCTGCCCCTTCCTTGCTCTCTCTCTCTCTCTCTCTCAAAATGAGCATTAAAAAAATGAAAAATAAAAAAATAACAATAAAACGGTTCTTCATAAAAGATGCAGTTTTGTTCCTGTAAATAAGTTATATTCTTAGTTCTGCCAATAATAAGCTTAAGTGATTTTAAAAGATCACTTAACTTTTATTTACCTCAGAATCTTCATATGTAAAATGAGAATACTGGAAAAGTCACATATATGTGTATTGGTATATATATGAATACACATTATATTCACGTATATGCTATACAGAGATATATATATACATGTGTATGTGTTTTCATGTGTGCATGTATTTACTTCTACATTATGTGTATTTTTTAAAGACCCTGGAAAATCAGTTCTAAATGGAGCTGAGTCAGAAAATATGTTAGTGTCCTCAAGATACATAAAGTAGGTAGTTCATTTTTCTGAACCATCTTGGAAAACCCAAACACATGTGAGTCTATAAGTTGTAGATAATGAAATAAGGACAGTAAACATTTATAACAAATATTCTGATGTGGTGAAGTCAACCACAGTACTGAATGAATGAATCATCACAGAACTTCTGACATAGCAGGAATTTGAAAAATAAAATCCAACTTTCAGAATTTCTTGATTTAATTCAATTCATTTCAACAAGAAATTATTAAAAATCTCCACTGTGAAGAATATTATGCATATACGATGACAGTTCTATTCTGGAAAAATCAAGTTAACTTATACAAAGTCAATCAATTAGTAGTTGAGAATAGAAAACAAGTTTCCTGATTTCCATTTCAGTATTCTTTCTACCACATAAGCTAACTACTCCAAATAATGACAAAATGTCTAACTATCTCTGACAGGTTATAATTATAGTCAACAAAAAATGAATTTTAATATATTGTAAGAGAATCAGCTATTCAATGTCATCTTAGTTTTTTTTTTTTTTAATTTTTAATGTTTTATTTATTTCTAGGAGAGAGAGAGAGAGAGAGACAGCGTGAGTAGGGGAGGGTCAGAGAGAGAGAGGGAGACACGGACTCCGAAGCAGGCTCCAGGCTCTGAGCTGGCAGTCAGCACAGAGCCCGACGCGGGGCTCGAACCCACGAACTGCGAGATCATGACCTAAGCGAAAGTCGGACGCTTAACCGAGTAAGCCACCCAGGCGCCCCAACGTCATCCTAGTTTGAAAAGATTTTTTAGAAGAAATGAGGTGAAGAAAGTTCCCCAATTTAACCGAAAGACCAATGTAATCAAACTCCTACATCTGGTTGGATTTCTGGGGTTTTATCTATGTAGAATCTAAATTGTCCTGCCAGCCACAGTTAGGAACTGTGTCATAAGCTACTGAAATCAATTCATGCCTCACCCACTTTGCTCTCTATCTTAAAAAGAATACCTCCATCACTGCAACAGTGGGAAGCTTTTCTCCTTTCTGACACCTGCTCTCTTCATGCTACAAAATTCAGTCTTCATGTGCCACAATGTCTCTTAAAATTAACTATTCTCTTTGAGTCATATAGTCATTTTCCTCTTTTATTTCTCAAGCATACTATACTATACGTTGTCCAGACTCTTTTAACTTGAGATTATATTCTTTTTTAAGGAGCAGGAAGATGTTCCAATTGCCTTCAGTTTTTGAAATAATGGTGACAAAGAGATGACAGTTACTTTTTAATGTTTCTGCATGACAAAACAAAAACAAAAACTAACAAAAAAAATAACAACAACAAAACCCTCTTAGTTAAGACTAAGAGAACATGCCTTGTAACTATCTATCTCACTAGATCAGGAGATTCACAGGTCTGGGAATCAAACAATAAAGTTTCTGACTGACAAAAGCTCCAGGCTGATAAAACAGATATATTTAGAAATTCTCAAACATGCTCTACCACCTGTTGGTTTTTGTTCCCACAATTAATTAATCTGGATTTAAAATACCAAAGGATTGTTTTATTTAGTCAACTCAAATTAGTCTAAATAAAGAAAAAAAAACCTTAGTCAACTTAATTATTGACAATTATTGATAATATTAGTATTTCTAAAATATTTTATAATTTCTTTAAGACTTTCACAAATGTTATCTCCTTTGAAAAGGCCAGGGCAGTATTTCTTGTACCATTTTACATGACGAAACTGAGGTTAACAGAGATTAAGTGATATACTAAGAACCTAATAATTGAAGGATCCAAAAAGGATCTAATGAGGAAGTTAGACATAAATATTTTTACTTTAATTCTGAAGCTGTTTCTGTTACCTCCGGCTGCCTCGTGTCAAGAGGTTCAAATGGAATATTTTATTGGCCCCAAATCATATGATTAGGTGAAGAACGGCACTTACATATATGATTATACAGTAAAACCGTATTTCATAAATGTGAGAAAATTGGGCATTTGTTCACTTAAAATGTACAGAGGATAGCAGCAACTCTTTCTGAGAGATAGTCAAACTCAGTTCACTGATTAACATACTTTAAATTGTAGCATATAGCAAATTGAAAATCACTTTCCAGTTTATCTGTCTCTCTAAACTTTTTTGTAGGATAAATTTTAATCCACAGCATTTTTTTTAATTAGTTGCTTCCTTTTTGTACTAGAAAAAGTGTTTAATATCACAGATGTATCTCTACCATCTTTTTACCAATTACTACAACCTTTTCCTAAGGGATTCCTTTGAACTGTGAGCATTCTTGGGAGAAATCTATGCCTAGAAGCATTATACACTATATTTTCTAATTGGGTATCATATTACATTGATTTTAAAAGAGCTCTTTCTAAAATGTACAAGTAACTAATTTCATTTGAAAGAATTCAAGAAACACACTGTTTTAGATTTAGCCTCAAAAGATTATAGATTTTAAAGAGATATAAACCTTGGCAACACAGAATCTAGAGTTCTACTTTCCTTTATATCTTTGCATCCTATCTTAAATTTCTTTAAATATTTTAGTAAGAATGATACTTGTATTTAAAACATTAGGGTGCAATGTTCCTGGAGGGGGAACTCTTCCACACGCCATTGTATAGGTACATAGATTTTATTCCCTCATCTAACAGAGGAAAAATCCATTTCATCAGAGAGGGTTCAACGATGAATCAATAATTAAAACTTAATTAGGAAGTTAGTTACAAAAGGTTGCTTGCTGCATGGTGTGTGTGTGTGTTTCTAAAGAAGACTTTAATTAATAAACACTGCTTTATTTCATTCCTAAATGTGATTTCCTCATGTCTAGAAAGAAATTTACAATGAATAATGTGATTTCACCCTTGCTTACCAAATAAGGAAGGAAATAAGACTTGGATCAATGCAAATCAAAAGACATTTTGAAGCATGCATGCTTATACTCATCCAATCATTAGTTACTCATCCAACAAATATTTATTGGAAAGTAATTACTGTCCAGCAGTAGGATAGGTCTTGAGGGTACATTGATGAATGAAGAAAAAGTCAGTTTTTTTTTCTTCACAAAGCTTACATGATTAACAGTGAAAACAGTTAAGTACACGAACAGTTATAATGAAAAAAAAATATTATAGAAGGAGTAGATTCAGGAAGCTATATAACAAGAGGGGTAGCCCCATTAGAAGAGGTTTAAAAAAAAGCCTCCCAAATGATGAAAATGACTAAGAAGTGGGACCTGGGCACACAAAGAGTGAAAAGGGCCAACAATTACATAAAATGAAGAGGTTGAAATATATTTAGGAAATCACAATTTCAGTACCATAGCATAGGGCAGGTCATTGGACAGAAGTTATAGTAGTATATATGCTCTGATTAAAGAGAAGGAACTTGACAGTATTGCCAAGAGTAGTGGATGATCAAAATTAATATAAAGAGGAAGTGATAGACAGAAGGTAAGAAATCAAAGAGTTCTACCTTATAAAGGAAAACTAAAGATAGGAGGAATTAAGCTTAAAAGTGGGATATTTTAACTAAAAATTTTAACATATAGTTTAACATATAGTTAGGAGTTAGAAAAAAAGAACTTCATTCTTTATTTCTAAGTATTTAAAAAGAAAAATAGGGGCACCTGGGTGGCTCAGTCAGTTGAGCATCCAACTTCGGCTCAGGTCATGATCTCACAGTTTGTGGGTTCGAGTCCCGTGTCCAGCTCTGTGCTGACAGCTATGGAGCTGGAGCCTGCTTCAGATTCTGTGTCTCCCTCTCTCTCTGACCCTCCCCTGCTCATGCTGTCTCCATCTCTCTCTCTCAAAAATAAATAAAACATTAAAAAAAAGAAAAGAAAAATAATCAGAACTATGAAAAGAGACTAATACCCAAGATAGTGGGTTATCTTTTAAAATCAAAGAAAATACCTCACCTGTAAAAAAATATTTCTGGAAGTAGAATAAATTGTTAGAAAATTTCGAGTTTGTATTTCTAACTGAATGAAGAGAATTGTGTATCTAAAAATATGGTGAAGATATCAAGAGAAAGGCAGCTGAAATCCTGGAGAGATTTTTAAATTTAAGAAAGTTAACTGTCAAATTATAAAACTTGATGACAATACTTTAGGTAAATGTTGTGAAAATCATACTAGCCACGTTAGAAAAGTCAAGAAGGCTCCTAGAAATTACAGTGAGTTAATATTTTAAAAAAATTTAATTGAAGAAATCCACACTAAAGTTTACTGGGAGATAGCTGCAATGTGCAAATCTAAGGCATATCCTTTCAAATCAACAAGGAAGGGAGGACAAAAGACATGAAAAGATAATTTACAGAACAAGAAAACAGTTAACAAATACATATAGAGGTGATTAACTTTACATAGAAATGCAAAATGAAATGTAAATAATGTCTTGCTTTATGTACAATATAGTTCTGAATACCTGAAAAGTAGATAACATCAGTTTTTAGCAAACATGAGGAAGTAAAACCTTCATGAATTACTGGGAGATGTATCAATTGGGATGATCATTTTGATGAGAATTCTGGCATTATTGTAGTGAAATGTAGCAGGTATGCAAGCCAAGAATCCCACTCCTATGTATACACAGCCGAGTGATCTCTCCATTAGTTCACAAGACATATATAGGAATATGTCTTAACGAGGTGTTCGTGTCAATGAATAGTTGGTGTTGATCATTAAAGAAATGGGTATACGACAGATAAATACCATGTAATGTTATGTAGCAGAGGGAAGAAATTCACGATATGAACTCCAGAAATTAGATAAATCTTAAAAGGTATTAAGTGAAAAACTTTTATACATTAGGAGTTAAAAGATAACAGAAATCCGTAATCTAAATACAGTAGAAATCAAAACATAATTTTATTCTCTATCTTGTAAAAATAACATAGATAAAGCAAAAATAATTAACAAAAAAGAAGTTAAAGGAAAATATTTTCTGAGCTGAAGAAAGATCTAAGTTGGCTAATCAAGGAGCTTTATGAGAATATAGAGTAATGGATAAGATTGACTAGGATGTATGGCAACCAGCCTCCAAAGTTCAATGTCTTAACCCAACTAAAGTTTATTTTTTCCTTACACAAAGGTGGCTGAGGATCTGGGTGATATTTCAGGACAACTGGCCTCCCTAAAGTGCTCAGAAATTCAGGTTGTGTCCATATTAAAGCACTCCATCTCAACTCGTTCTCAACTCGTGCATCTACTCTTTCTGCGTTGGGGAATTAGAGCCCAGAAAATCACAAACCAGCTTAAATGCACAGATCCCTTCTGCTCTTGGTCTATTCACTAGAGCTAGCCATATGGCCAGGTTATCAAGAATGCTAGGAAATAAGTTTCCAGACACCAGGATATGTAAAAAAAAAAAAATTGTGTTGAGCACAACTTCATGTGGTACATATATCTTTTTCAAGTCTGTGTTTAGTAGCATAGTTTAGACTTTATTTGTAATTTGAAAATCAGTGACTATGTATTTGTATTAATTTATCCAAATTGCAGGTGCTGTAGAAGAAAGAAGTTCCTTAAATCAGAAGTCTGGAGATTCTGGGTCTACTCTAGGAACATATATTTATTTGTTATGTAATCTTTAATAAAGTAATTTATTTGGATCACAATTTTATTATGCTGGGCATATTGATAATAATTGCTAAAATGTTTTGAGTGTTTTCCTTGTGTCAGAAACTCTTCTAAATGCTTTGTGTATATATCTCATTTAATCCTGACACTAATTCTTGAGGTTCTATAAAGTACCTTTATTTTATAGTTGAGGACACTCAGAGAAGGTAAGTAATTCATTTAGTCACAGTGCTAGGGGAACGAGGATTAGAATCCAGCCAGTCCAACACCAAAGCTCATGTTTCTAATCCTAGCACGAACCTTTTTTTTCTATTAGTATAATTCCTGTCTTCTGTATTCCATGGACTCACTTGTAATATCAAATGATTATAAAGATACTTCATAAATTGCAAAGCCCAATCCAAAAACAGATATAAAAATCAGCAAATACTCCTTTCTACATTCCTTGGCAGTCATTTATCTGTGTCATATAAAAAAACAGTACAAGTTATAATATTTCTTGCCAGAATTTTCACAATATGTATTGTTCCCATTATAGGCATAGATTACTTTCACCAAAATCATTTTAAACAATATAAGTTGATTAATCAAAATATGAAAGTGACAGAGAATATTGTAAAAATATTTTATTTTTTGAGTTCCATATTTTTAAATCTGCTCTATAATACATGAAAATGTTTATTTTTAAAAACTCTATAAAATAAGTTTACAAACTAATGATAATAAGAGTTTCACCTATAATTCCATAATTTTTCTTGCTTGAAAATGAACCAATTCTTTTCTATACACATACTTTTCTTCTAATATCTTGCTACAGACATCCAATAGTAGCCAACACAGGCTATGACATTCTGGTTCTTCACAATTTCTCCTCAACCTTTAGGTTCTTTAGACACAGGCTGCCTTCAAAATTCTCACAGGCAGTAGCTTCCCCATAGCATCACTAGACGGTATTGACTTCTACCCTGCTTTAGTTATTTTGCTTTATTGACAATTACCCAACCACTAAGCCATGGCTACATATTTTAGATTTGTTATGGCAGCACCCTATTGCTAACTTTTTGTATGTGAGTATAATATATGCTATAATAAACACATATGACATGTCAATGGCTTGATATAACTACATTTCTTGTGAATAATCTAGTACAAGTGTTCCAAGTTGGAGGAGGTTCGGATATGGACTCAGGATGACACAGACAATGTTACATTTAATATTTGAATGAAGTATTTCCCAATTCTTTGCATTTAGGAACTGTGTCTAGTTCTAGGGGAATGCTACCAAAATTGTTATGTCTGGCATCTTTGCTTCCCTGGGTTAGCTTCCTGTAGCTCAGTAATGATTCCTTTACTTATCATTATGTTTTTATCACTTGGAAGACTTTAATGAATACCAATATCTGGATCTAATCAGAGTCTCGATTAAGGGCCTAGGGACAGTATTTAGTAAAATCTTCCTGACAGTTCTAATTGGCTACCATATTGATGAACTATGCCTAATATGTTGTAGAAAATCAAAACTTTTGTATTATTACCTCCTAAGTGGATCTAGTGCTTTTAATTCCTTTGTAGGATTACCTTTACTTTGCTGCTAAGTTTCCCCAAACTCCCTTGGCTGATTTATTAGCACCAGCAGAAAAGTAGATGTGGGATTCACTAAAAAGAATTACAACTCTGTTGGTATTATTACAGGTATACAGGTTTAATGTGTCAGATCTTAGGTCTAGAATGCTGCAAGTTATTTTATAAAATGTAATGATTCTTTTGATGGCAAGACACAATGCAATGACACTCAAGATAGGTGAAAGGTCAAACTCTTTATTACTTACAGATCCAAACAAGGGAAGGCTGCCAAGTAAAGTCAAATCAAGGTTGTAGCTGGGGACAGGGTAACAGCAAGCTGGAGCTGTATGGGGGTAGTTCATATATGGCATTCAGGGTTTGGTTAGCTAAGTTTCTAAGGCTCTCTGTGTACTGACTGATTTGAATAATTTTTCAGACTCCAGGGCATAGGGGCTGTCCCTAGTTGTGTCAAACCTGGTCCTAGAAGCAATTAGGGCAAGTTCATAGTGGTTCTAGTGTGTGAGAGCCCCATAAAAGGAAGTGGTTGGTGTGTAGATTTAATCAGCTGCAAAAAAAGAGAACTGACTGGCCTCTAGCCAGGACCTCAAAACTGGGTCAAGACAGCATTTCAAAAAAGTCTATATTACAAATTGACCCACTGATGTCTTGACATAAATTTTGAACTCAATTATTTTGAGTATTTGAGTGGCCTGAATAATAGAAGAGGCTTCCAGAGAACAGATATTAGATGCCCTGTAAGTACAGGAAACATGAGAGGAAAAAAAAGGAGAAAAACAAATAGAAATATAAGGAGCCTTTTACACAGCAGCCCATAACCAAGTTCCCTATTTACATGGCATTAATCAAGGAAGAAGATGCAAAATTTCTAGGGTCTCTAACAATATCCTGGTATAGGTGTAAAGTATGTAAAGGTATCAGCTATGTTTTTCTTGACAATGATATATTTTTGTATTCCTTGGATCAAGTTGGCAGGTCCAGCAGTTATAGCGGGAGGACATGAAGTGATAATTCAGTAATGGATATGTAACGGTTACTGGTGTAAGCAAGGAGAAGTAGTGATTATGATAAAAATGGAGACATGAGTGGGAGGGCCATGGTGGAAAGATGGAAGGGTGGACTATGAGAAGGTTCTAGACAGTGAGAAATCCTCTTCCCAGAGATTTGAGAGGTGGACCTATATGAGGCAGGTCCTTCTGATAATAAAAGTAATATGCTCCATTATTTTTTTTTTTAGAGTGGCAAAGATAACAGCACCCACTTCAAGACCCTCTTTTAGGTATGAGAGTGTAGGGCTATATGTTTTGACAAAGAATAAGGAATATACCAAACCACGGACTAAGCAAACAGTGAGAAATGTAATAGAATCCTTAATACTGAAGAAAGAAAAATAGTAAATGCTCCATATCCAATGTGTCAGTCCTTAGGAGAGGTAGCCCATGAATGTTGCTTGGCAGTGATCCAAATGTTTGGGGTGAAGTTGACTCTGTTACAGGGGGCACTCATCTCCATCAGTGATGACTTGAGCTGGGCAATGTTACCTGAGGCAATGTTATCTCTAGCAGTGAGTTCCAAGCCAGGCTGATGTCATCTGAGATATGAAACTGGGGTAGTCTTCCCAAGTGCATATCCACTTGGGTTGATGGGGGTCATGTTATTGTGGCTATAATGACAGTATAACTAATCTGAGCTACATTTGGAATTTGAAGGCAACATTGGGCCTGAGAGCTTGATTTATAAGTATCTTTTAATTTAAGAGGTTTTGTGGTTTCATAGCTAGCAAAGGTGATGTATAAGTCCCATAATCTGTGAAACTGTCATCGGTGACACTCTAATCATTAGACTAAGGCACTGGAACTTGACCAGCACAATTAAAACTCCCATTAGAGTAGCTGAATCTAAAAGCTCTCAATAATCCAAGGATTTGCCCAGATAAGAGACAATAGGGATTATGCTGAAAATAGGTTTTAGGAGTCATAGAGCCTGATTTGGATATATGTTGTTAGTAGGGTATCAGGTTGTTTGTTAGGTATATTATCTGTGGCTAAGATTGCACCTCTAGCATTAGCCTGTAATCAGGTCCTCCAGTTTAACTAATTACTACCAGTCCTTTATCTCAGTTGTCAGTTCAGCTGGTAACAGGCAAGCCAGCAAGGTTTTTGTGCTGCAGGGCTTGTATTTAGCCACTCAATGACATGCAGACCTCAGTATCTGACATGCTTATTTGAAACAATGACTTATTGTGAGGGTTTGGACCTCCAGATCACAAACTAATGAAAGCATTCAGACCAAGAGTACCAAGACCAACTAGCCAAAAGAACATTGCATAGCTGCATTGATAGTCTTTTGTTGTCTGATGCTGATTTTCCTTACCAAAGAGGAGTCGTCTAAGTTCATCATTATGAGATATTGATTTCATTATTATCTACAAATGTGATCTTAATTTACTAAGCAGTTTTCTGTTTAGCTACTTGGTGCTCCATACCATCTTTGGAAATGGCCATGGGGAACTAATTTTAGTTACTTATAGGATATTGGAAGGAAAGCTTGAATTAATTATCTACCCCTTATAACTTAAATATTAACAAATTTTTATGGGTGTTAGAAGTTCAGGACACCCAGTTAAAATAGTTAATGTGTCCCAATGTATGTTAAGATGTGACCTTCAAGGATTCAAACTTATTATATATAAGATCTAATTAATGAATAGCTCTCTCAACTACTTTTACATTTGATAGCTCAATTCTGACTCATCTTAAATCTGGAAAGAATAAATGGTGCCTCACAGTGGGTTAGTACAACTTCCATGTTGTGGTCCTATGCATTAAGATCTCCACACTCAATATCATATTAGTGAATTTACTAATTCCATAAAATCAGCAATCAGTAAATATCTTGTGATTACATATTTGACTCATGTTCTATTCAGTGCTTATTTCTACAGGCCATAGATCCCTTTTGGAAACACTAAAGGAAAGATTAACTATAAAATTTTGTCAGTGTATCAGGGTCTTTTCTCAGGAGAACACAGTTTTCCCTTCATTCAAATGGTTCTGAGTCTATAAATTTGCTCATGTCTGGAAACTGATTGAAGGGCTATGACTCTCTGATTCTAAGATTCATCTTAGACTTATGTTCACTTCACCTAGAACTTTTCTGTTTATACAGATTAAGAATTCAACAGAGTTCTTATTTCACTTCCAGGAACACCATGATCAACTAGCCAACACTATAGATCTATGCAAGTCAGACTACTCTGTCTGGTTGCTGTTTTGACTCTGCTGTCCATTACAGTCACCAAGCTAATCCTGTCTTTGGTGGCTGAGTGTGCCCACTTGGCCCTGCCATCCTAGAAACCAATTATTCCCATTGCATGCAGGTTTACCAAATCAGTGATTGCAGTTCCCACTGCAAGTTCTGGCATATGGAAAAGATCAATCACACAACTCTTCACAGATGCTAGGGCTCTTCTCTCCTCATAAATTTACTTATTACAGTCTTGGTTAAAAGTATGTCTTCTGACACTGCCAACATGGGTGAGTGTGTCTTAAATGACAAATCTACTGTAACATTCCAATCTAGTTAAGCTTTTGAATTTCTTCACCTACATTAAACCAAGCCAGGTTCAGCATTTCCAACTCACTCACTGTGAGCCACATTTTGGTCCATTTCTCAGCTAATTTAACCAAACAAACTGTTAGAGTTCTTTCTAATTCCTAGCTATAATAGTAAATGCAGAATCTGTTCAGTAAGCTCATATCAATAAATTCAACCTGATCCAACTTTATAATCCATCTACCATTATCCTACATCTTTAGAATACATTCTTACACATGTGGAATGCCACAGACTAAATGTTTGTCCTCTTATCCAAGTTGATATTTTGAGTTCTAACCTGCAGTGTGATACTACTTAAATATGGGGACTTTCAGAAGTAATTAGGGTTAGATTAGGTCACAAGGATGTGTCCCCTATAATGGAATTAGTGGCCTTTTAAGGAAGAAAGAGATGTTTCTTTCTGTGTCTGTCTCTCTCTAAATGTGAAAACACCGAGAAAAAGCCATATGAGGATATAGCAAGAAGATGGCCATCTGCAAAGTAGGAAGAAAGCTTTCACCAGAATCTGACATCCAGCTGGCATCTTGATCTAAAAGTTCTAGCCTCTAGCACTGTGAGAAAATAAATTTCAGTTTTTAAGCCACCTGGTCTATAGTATTCTTGGTATGTCAGCTCTAGCTAATATATAAAAATACAATTAGTATACATACATACATATATATTTTTTTTTCTCTGTCACATAAGCTGGTATAAAAGAAACGACTCAGAAGCAATGAGGACACCTATTCAGAACTGTGTTTCTAGTAACATTCCCCAATAAAAGTAACCATGGATCCTTGGAGAAATGGCTAATTCGAGGCCTAGGGAAGGAGCTAATACAAAATGAATCTGGAGTAACTTACACCAGATAATAAAGAAACAAGCAAAAAAATAACAAAAAAGTAGGGAAGTACTCAAAAACAAACAAACAAATAAATGTGGTATTCTAGAACCCCAAATAAAGGCATTAGGTAAAACTAAGAAAATAAATAAATCTCGGTAAGCTATAGACCTTAGTTAATAATGACCTATCATATTGTTTATTTATAAAAATGTATCATGTTAATATAATATGTTAATAAAAACTTATCATGCAGTATATTGGCAACTCTATACTATATTCTCAATATTTCCATAAATCTAAAATGGTACTTTAAAGAAGTATATTTTAAAAATGATTTTCAGCCAAGTGATTTTTTGCACGTTTTGGGTTTTTTGTTTGTTGTTTGTTTGTTTTAGGAAAGTAAAGTTCTGTTCATCATATTCTATTTTATTTGATATTCACCAATAACAAAGGTTCTATTTTATTTGATATTTTCACCAAAAACAAAAGTTCTATTTTATTTGATATTTTCACCAATAACAAAGGTTCTCAAAGTGTGACCCTTGAGCCAGCAGAAGTAGTATCAACTCAGAACTTATTAGAATTACAAATTCTTGAATTCCACTCCAGATCTACTGATTCACAAAGTCTGATATTGCAACAATTTGTGTTTTAACAAGTGATTCTAATATATGCTAAAATTTTATAACTTTTATGCTATAATATTAGATACATACTCTTATGGATAAAAATAACTTTAAAAAGTAATATAAAGGGTACTTGGGTGGCTCTGTCGGTTAAGCATCTGACATTTGATTTCAGCTCATGTCATGATCTCATAGTTTCTGGGATTGAGCCCCACTATGCCGACAGCATGGAGCCTGCTTGGGATCCTCTCTCTCACTTTCCCTCTCCCCTTTCCCCACTCTCTCTCTTCCTGTCTCTCTCTCTCACAATAAATAAAAAACAAACTTAAAAATAGTATAATTACATAGGGATTCAAACATTTTAGGACAAACTACTCAAAAATAAACCAAATACTCATTAAAAGACTAAAAATAATATTTTAATCATTCACAAATCTGATAAGTATTCCATACCATAAAACATATTGGGAAAGTTTTCATAATAAAATTGTAAGGTAAATTCTATCACTCTCATTTATATACTATGAAAAATAGATCAGGAAAACTAACTGACTTAGTCAAAGTCACCGGGCTTTAGTTAAGATCATAGATCTTTGATTCGGAAAGAGTCATAAAACCTAAAATATATAGCATTTCCACTATCTATACTACTTGCTTTACATTAAACAAACAAACAAACAAAAAAACAGTCAATAATTGATGGCTCAATCACTTCTTTAAACTGTGATTTTAGCATTAAAGTCACTGAGTCTTAATTTTCTCATCTTTGAAATAAGGCTGATAAGATTTGCTTATCCCACACATTTTTTATGAATATAAAGTTAATGCATAGAGAAGGGTTTTAAACATCAAAGAGAACACAAATGAAGCTGTTATATTTCTAACTCCTTTACCAGTTCTTATTATTACCAGACTAATTGGCCTCTGTTGTCCAGATTACATTTCTCAGTTTGTTCACAAGTGTGGAGACTTATGAAATGTAAACAATGGGTAAAAATAGGGGAAATGGAAGCACATATTAGATGTATTTCTTACTTCATTTTAGATAGTAGGAGATTCTGATCAGGTCTGTAGTTGACATTACACAGATCCACATGCTTGGATGATCGAAAAACCTTGTATTAAATACTAAATGAAGCTACTTCTGTATAATCTGAAGGGGAAAAAGTAAGATATATTGATCTAGTACATAGATTCTAAATATTTTAAAGTAAATTTAGATCTAGATGTAATACTTTTCTTGTAGTATTAAAGACAGCATAATTGTTAGTAGTACAGAAACTGAGTACAGGCATAAGTAATGAAGTCATTACAAGGCAATCACCTTAATTAATACAAAGCACAGAACACTCAATAGCAAAGATTATAATTGATCCTATGCAAATTTGTTTGGATGACTTAGGTGAAATTTATAGCAAGAACCAGTGAGTAACACAAACTGGTATTTTGGCCTCATGATTGTAAATTTAAGCATGTAAATCATACTCAGACTCTAATATGTTTGATGTAGCTGTTCAATAGAATAGCTTTAGAGAGATTATCTTAGCTTTTTATACCACTCACTTTTAAGCAGGGAAAAAAATGATTTTGTTTAACTTGTAATTTAACAGAGATAGGTTATAGTTTGCTTCATCATCACAATGTTCCAGAAATTACCTATGATCACCACTGCAAGACATATTTTACAGGTTTGACAGTCATGGTTTTATCAGGGGGGGCAGGACCATTAGGGTATAATATAGGGTAAGTGATTTAATTTAAAGATTTAGTGTTGCCCAATTTGTGGGCAAACTCTGATTGAGAACTCTACAGAAGGTTGTTTTTTTCTAGTTTGAGAGTGGTCCTAAAGTTACTATAGGGAAGCAAAGCCAGGAGAAAGGAAGAAAAGCTGGCATGGCAAATCCAGAAAAATCTGGCACCCTCAAGAAAAACTGAGACCTATATAGGCAAACAGGACCTACAACTATGTAGATCTGAGGGAGGGACGTACAGAAGAAGCTAGTGCCTTCACCATAGAACTGTTCCCTTACTGGTCTAGGACTCCTAGAAGATAAAGGAGCTGAGGATCTGTTGGGTGTCCTACAATAAGGTAAACCAGCAGATAAGCAGCTGGTGAACTTTGGTGATGCTTGGAGCTCAACACTAACATTCAGAGCACAATGGCTGTTGCTTTGTCTCTGCCTTCCAAATTCAGTGCAACTTCTCTTGTGGTTAACCCTAACTCAGAACTATTCACAGAAAGTACCTCTGGGAAATGTAGTTCCAGCCTAACTACCCGACAATATAAAACCTCCCCTCCCCACCTCAAAATAATGGAGTGCCTGAGGTGAAAACAGGTACTAAAACACAGTTGAACAGCCTCCACTCAGAATCAGATAGATGGATCAGTATTGAAACCTCACCACCAACATTTTCTGGTTGTGTGACTTCTTTGAAAAAGCCATTTAAACCTTCCTGAGACTATTTCCTTGTCTATTCTCAAAGTATAATATTATCCATTTAGTAGCCCTACTGGGAACATTAAATGAGATCATAGAAATAAACTATCGAGTGAAGTTTCTTGCCCATAGTAGGTCCTCAATAAATAGGAGCTATTACTCAGATTATTGATACCCTAACTGTGTCTTGACACATGGGATACATGAATTCTACCCACAACGTTAGCTTCAATTTGTAGCTATACATGATTTGGCATTTACCCAAAGGTTAGGAAAATGAATTTTTATAAAGTCATCATCCTTAATTATGCTTAAGAATTACAATCAGACAAAAAATATTTATTATTCTCTGGAATGACTGATGGTGGTTTAGTCATTAAATATCCAAAATTTTCTTTTTGTAAAGCATAATGGGATAAAATATGTGTGGATTTCTATCTATGCCATTACAATTAACCTTTGTCTTGAGGGCATCCTCTTCCTAACTTTGAGTACAATAGTCAAAACATTAATTAATAAATAAATGAACCCTTGCCTTTTATAATTATTATTTTAACAACTGACTTTTCCTCAGGGACCCACCTTTGCTTTGAAGCTTCAGAAAGTACCACTGTTGTATGATTCAGTCATTCCAGAGATGAAAGTTTGATATGTTTTGATTATAGCATGTGCTAGAACTGTACTAGGTATTTAACTTAATTTCATTTAATTCTAAAATTTATATATATACATAAATCATTATTTCACATTACATATATCATATGTGACAGGTGACATTTCTTATATAATAATTATATATTACATTATATATTTATGAAGCTTAGAGTTCAATAACTTTCCCTGAGTGTCATACTCAATTCCCTGGTTCATTATGCTGTCTATGATCAAGCCTACAATTTTGGCCATGATCTGTAATTGCATCAGCAATTCCACAGGCATGAAAACCAAAGAAATAAAGGACAAAATTATACAATCAGGAACTCTGTAGCACAACTGTGAAGATTATAGAAATGAGAGTGCTGGACCATGTCTGCTGAATGTTCTTTACATAATGCAGCACAGTACTTTGCATATTTTGTGTTTAATAAGAACAATTTAATGACAATAACCTCAAGAGACAAACAAAAAAAAGATTACTTGCAAAAAAATCTCACGAGTAAAAAGAGACAGCTTTTCACAGATCCTACTTAAGAGAAGGGGGAAGGGAAATCCAATATGATAAATTACTTTGAACTAGATATGAAAAAGCCTAGAAATTATTTGGTGGCTGACTATTTATCTAGCTTTGTTAATATAATTGACTGATTTTGCCAATATAAGAATCCCATGTCTTTGTAAACAGCAGTAAGTTACTTTGAATTTTTATGTCCTCTTTTAATTTGCCTTTCCAGAACCATACTGTGGATATTATAGAAATCAATACACTGGTATTGCATAATATAATTTTTAAACACTGTGTAAAAAGTCTTTTTAATACCAACATTCTGATTTTAAATTACATTAGTCTATACATTAGCTTCTACAATCAGCTTCTCCAATATAGTGTTCCACAAAGTCACAGTACTTATAAAGAACTATGGGGCTAAGCAGCAAGTTTTGTTGAGTAAAAAATTATTTAAAGGTGAGAGTGTTACCTTTCTCATTTGGACAGATACAGAATATATATTGTCACTGAACCACTGGGTAAGATGTTTCTTTAAGTTTTCTTTATTTTGAAATAACCTTCTGACTACCTTGGGGATATCAGCTCAAATTAAATTCCCAACCCATATCTCATTGTGGAAAAAAAAAACAAAACACAAAGCTTTTCTTTATCTATTTAAAAAGCAGAGGCTTACAGACAGATTTTTTCCTATGAATTTAAACATGACATACTTTTTGATATTCATCAAAATCAAATATTTGTCAAATTTTTATCAATTGATAAAAATGAAATGCAGATTATTGTTTATGCTAGGCACTTAGGAGTTCAGATTTCTGTTTAGAAAATGATACGTTTTTGTTGAATGTTGAAAAACTGTGAAGAAAGGTGGTGAAATATTCAAAAGTACTTGCAGTTCATGAGAATGTTTAACCAGGGGTTCAGAAAGTTTGTCCAATGAATTTTTACTAAAATTGAGCACTTCTAAATATGTTGCCATCATTACAATGTATTCAATTACTTGTTATGTATCAGAGTAAGAATGGTAGTATTATAAGAGCACGGTCTAAAACATATACAAGGATACATAGCCAATTAACTTCTTAAATTAATTAAACTAATTAACTTCTTAAATTAATTAAACTAATATTGTCCTTAACACAGTTCAAGAAATACAAAAGAACAGAGCATTAAAGTTGTTCCAATCTTCAATTTGCATGATTCTATGAAAAATTGATGATTTTGTAAATACGAATTTATTAAAAAAATTATGTCTTGAGCCCTTATGCAGTGCTGGAAACTGTAGCTATATACAAGCAAGTTAAATAATATTTATAACTCTGTGGTAAGCAGAAAAGTGGTCTCCCAAGAAGGTTCACATTCTAATCCCCAGAAATTATGAATATCTTATGTACATTACAAAAGAAAACTGAGGTGACAGACGTAATTAAATTTGCTAACCCGATTATTCTAAAATAGGGAGGTTTTCCTGGATTATCCAGATCGGCCAAATGTAACCACAAGAATCCTGAAACCTGGAAGAGAGGGGTGGAAGAATCTGTGTCAGAGTAATAAGTAAGAAAGAATGACCAGCCATTGTTGGCTTTGACTATAAAAGACACTCATTGAGTCACAGATAAAGGCATCCACTACAAATTGGAAATGGCAAGGAAACAGATTGTCCCCTACAGCCTTGAGAAAGGAATGCAGCCCCATCAATACCTTCATTTCAGCCCACTGTGGCCCATATCAAACTTAAGACCTCCAGAACTGTAAGAATAAGTTTAACGTGTGTTATTTTAAGACACTAAATTTGAAGTCATTTATTATAGCAGCGATAGAAAACTAATGCAGACTGTATGACATAATTATGCCATAATAAGGGTAATCAGAGCCTATAATGGGATTACAAAGCAGAATGCTTAATTCAGCTCATGGTAGTGGTAGGAGAGGTCAAGAAAAGGTTTCCCTAAGGAATGATGTACACTGATGCTGAGTATTAAGGAATGGGTAGGATTTGGTGAGAAACAAACACAGGCAAAGGTTTTCCAAACATAAAGACCATCGTATGCAAAAAGTTCATAGAGGCAGGAAAACACAGACTGCTTGTAAATACAGCTAAAGCACTGAGGGACTACACAGGGACAAGTATCTTGTTTGCCTGTACCTTAAACTGAGATGAGAGCATTTTATCTAGCAGGCAGATGAAACCAGAATAGACAGAAGAGGATAAGTTCAGAAAACTGATAAAAAGTATAATGAATAATTGCTTTTAATTTAAATTTTCTGATTAACTTTCTAAATCTTTTGCAGTGGTGTTCTAATAAACCAGCTCTTAAAAAACAAAAACACTTTGACATGTAGCAATTGCCTTTTTTGTCATTTAAATATCCCTACCATGGCCAATTTCAAATCACAGCATTAAACACAAGGTGTTGAAGATATGCACAAATGGCTCTCATAAGCCAGTAAGAGCCAGTTCCTGTACATCACTTGTTTTCCACAGCTAATACTAAACACAGAAAAGAAAGGGAGGGGACACCTTATAATTCTTTAATATGCTAATATTGTCCCTTTGTCTTCCTACCCTTTGAATCGGATTAGGGATCCAGGGTCCATGAAAGTGCCTCATCTCAGAGCTGAGCTTTTATCTAGTAAACCAGACTCAATCATCACAAGGGAAGATGGAAACTGAACTATGGGTCTTGCCTATTAAATCAGGAGCCTTTATACTGCCTTCTAAGAAACAAAAGAGACTACTTGTATTGTAGGCTCTCTGCTTTTACAATGCTTCTTTCTTCTAATTGTAAAGTATTTTTTTTTTTTTACCATGTATCTGTGCCCAACAGATATCTAAATATTTCAAGCTGACTCCTTTCACTGATATCATTTGAAGCAGTTTTTAGAGGAAATATAATACCTTTATTCTTTAAATAATTTTTTCAGTCACTCAGAATTTTCCCACACAGTGGGGCTTCCATGATTGAAGGTTTTTCTGTGAATCCCCTCTCAATATATTTGGTCTAAAAAAAATAATGTTTAAAAGCTCATGTATAAATAAACTCATAGTACATGAAGCTTGGATTCACTTTTCAATTAAATAATATTGGAATAATAATGTTGGAAACACATTCCATGCTCATGGAATCAGCTCATGGATCAGAAGAAAAATATTTTTAAAATACCTACACTATCCATTTAATGCAATCCCTATCAAAATGTCAACAGCATTTTTCACAGAATGAAAGCAAAACATCCTAAAGTTTTATGGAACCACAAAATGCCTAGAATAGCCAAAGAAATTCTGAAAAAGAAAAAGAAAACTGGAGTTACCACAATTCCAGATTTCAAGGTATATTACAAAGTGATAGTAATTAAAACAGTATGGTACTAGCATAATAATAGATACATAGATCACTAGAACAGAATAGAAAATGCAGAAATAAACCCACAATTATAGGGTCAATTATTTTTCAGCAAAGGAGGAATGAATATACCATAGGAAAAAGACAGTCTCGTCAATAAATGGTATTAGGAAAACCAGACAGCTACGTGTAAAACAATGAAACTTGACCACTTTCTTTTACCATATGCAAAAATAAACTCAAAATGGAGTAAAGACATAAATGTGAGACCTAAAACTATAAAAGTCCTTGAAAAGAGCACAGGCAGTTACCTCTATGACTTCAGCCCTAGAAACATTTTCTACATAGATCTCCTGAGGCAAGGGAAATAAAAGGAAAATAGACAATAGGAATTGCATCAAAATAAAAAGTTTCTGCACAGTGAAGGAAACAAAATTAACAAAACTAAAAGGACTTACCGAATGGGAGAATATATTTGCCAATACCTTCCAAATAAAGGGTTAGTATCCAAATCATATAAAGGGTTAGTATGCAAATTATATAAAGAACTGACACAACTCAATGCCCAAAAAACAAATAATCCAATTTACAAATGAACAGAAGACGGTATCAAATATTTCTCCAAAAAAGATGTCCTGATGGCCAACACACATGAAAAGATATTCAACATCACTCATCATCAAGGAAATGAAAATCAAAACTACAATGAGATATCGCCTCAAACCTGTTAGAACGGCTAAAAGCAAAAACATAGGAACCAAAGGTGTTGTTGAGAATGTGGATTAAAAAGGATTTTTAAGAATCCTGTTGGTAAGAATGCACATTGGTACAGTCACTGTGCAAAAACAGTATGGAAAATTAAAAACAGAACTACCCTATGATACAGGATTTGCACTACTGAGTGTTTATCAAAAAAATACAAAAACATTAATTCAAAGGCCTACATGTACCTCCTCTATGTTTATTGCAGCATTATTTACAGTAGCCAAACTATGGAGGCAGCTCAAGTGTCCACCATGTATGCATACACATTATACACACACATATACACATATATACATGTATATACATTCATATATATATACATATATATATACACATGTAATGTATATATAATGTAATATTATTCAGACTGAAAACAAAGAATGAAATCTTGCCAATTGCAACAACATGGATGAACTTAGAGAATATAATGCTAAGTGAAATTAGAGTAGACAAATAAAATATGATTTTATGCATATGTGGAATTTAAGAAATAAAACAAATGAGCAAAGGAAAGAGAGGGAGAGAGACAGAGAGAGAGATAAAAAACCAGAATCATAACAATAGAGAACACACTGATAGTTACCAGAGGGGAGGTAGATGGGGGAATGGGAGTAGGGGATAGGGATTAAATAGTACACGTATCATGATGAAAAACGTAAATAAATAAAATGAAAAAAAAAAATCCATGTTGTTTATTCTTAATTTATTTTAGAGGAGAATTTGTTTGAAAGACAGCAAGCAATAAAATACCTCATATTGACAGATATAACGAACTTTGGAGTGAAGAGGTAAATATGGAAATATCAAATTAATTGCTTCACTTAGTGAACATTAAGCATTTGCTACTTACCAGGGATTATAGAAATGCTGGGAATTCCAAGATGGAAAAAACACAATAATCCCTATCCTCAAGGGATGCACAACCTAGAAAAGGAGAAACATGTTTTTAATATACCATTGGCCAAGATTTTTACTTCAACCCATAAATTGTTCAATTTATATTTTGCAGAAGAAATTAGAATTGTAGAAAGCAGAGATACAAGTTCACTTAAATGTAGGAAATTCAAAATTTGTGACAAGTTTACAGTTTTTAAAAATCCTATTTTGTCATATTCTTTGTTCTTTCAATCTCCTTTGCAATGTTGGTAGCTGACTGCATTGCACTGACAGCATGTATGTTTTCTATGGGGGGAAAAAAGCTTTATCCCACATTAGCTAATATCTCATAATTTATTTAGAAATAAGACATATCCAAATGATATTTTCAAGGTGTGGGACTTTTTTTAATTATCAAATATATATACACGAAGACCCCTGTGTCAGTCTTACATTCTGACCATTAGGGACATACTGAGGAAAGTTATTGCAAGGAGCTTGAGAAAATGAAAATATTATCTTTTGTTAGTTTTTTACCAACATTTATTGCACACCTACTGTATGTGTGTTCTGTCTTGTGTTAAATGCTCAGGGAGGGAGAACAAGAATATAACAAGTAATTAATACTTGCTGGGAAATAAATGAAATTATACCTGCTCTCAAGAAGGGTAGAATCCCATAGACACACAGGATATGCACAAAAGTAACAGGAATATGAACTGTCCTAAAAATTAAGTTTAAAAAAGGTACCAAAGATGGGGCACCTAGGTGGCTCAGTTGGTTGAAGCGTCCAACTTCACCTCAGGTCATGATCTCATGGTCTGTGGGTTCGAGCCCCACATCGGGCTCTGTGCTGACAGCTCAGAGCCTGGAGCCTGCTTCAGATTCTGTGTCTCCCTCTCTCTCTCTGCCCCTCCAACATCTCCCCCCCATTCTCTCTCTCTTTCAAATATAAATAAACATTAAAAACATTTAAAGGTACCAAAGAAGATCAAAAGATAAAATTAATTTTCCCTGAGAGGAGCCACAGAAGACTTCACAGGAGTAGCATTTCAGCATATTTCTGTATAGAACCAAAGTCACACTAGATCTTCAAATGTGAAAATGAACTCAAACAGTAATGTAAAGAATTTCCTAAACTCCGCTAGATAACAAAAATTTATTTTAAAAATTCTGTCACCTCACTTAGTAGCTGGAATAAAAATAATAAATTTCCTTTCATTAATTAAAGTAATAGCTCATAAAGGTATAAGCCTTAGAAGGATTCTGACCTTGAGGTAAGGTCTGGAACTAAAACTAAAAATACAAGGTCATCAGTTCAAAAAAAGATTGGTTTAAAGTTGCTGTGATTCTGAAAGAATGCCATATTTTCATTAAGCACTAAAATTATACTGACTCAGACCCCACAGTCTTGATTTCCAGAATTTCAGTTCCACCACTACTTCCTCTACCAGCATTTCCACAATTACATAACCTCATAATCTCTCCTATTCTGGTCTAGTACCTATTACATTGCTTCCATAACCTATCACCACTGCGGGGCACAAGTCTCCCACAATAGTGATCACAGGTTCAACTGCCTCCTGACCATGTTAGCTTCTCTCCTTTACAACCCCTTCCCCAATCCCACAACAAACTCTTGGGAGCAATCTGTTTTCCCAGGAGGACTGACATCAGAAATAGCCACTTTATTAAAGGAAAAGCAGATCCTCCCTTCAAAGGGATTAATCTTTCCTTATGGTTCCACATGGACAGAAGTGTACAGAGTTTAATAGCCCAATATCAAAGCATTTTTTCCTATTCAGTCTAAATCTAGGGAATTGATAGTATAGTTTATGTTAAGATGACAGAATGCCTTGGAACTCCTCTTCAATTTCTCCTTTCACTCAAAGTTAAAGAGAGGGGTAGAACTAGACTTTCCCTCGTCCTTGCATTTTCTGTCCCCAAACCACGGTGAGCAATATAGAAAAAATAATACAACTTATCTTCTCAAGAGCAAATGTAACTAACGAAATCATGTAATACTTTAAACCCACACTTTTAAAATAAATATTTTTTAAGAGGAATGATCTTTAAAGGTGAAACTAATAAGACTGTAACCAGCTCATGTCTCTATAAACACACAAAGTAGCTTCACTGATTCAACATTTCCAGCTTCAAATATTGGTTTTAGTTGAGGATATTTAATTTTCACTTATATAACTTAAAGGATCACAAACATTGTGTGTTTTTTCTGTATTTGTCTTATTGCAGGAGGTATAATTTTATTTGTTTCCTAAAACAAATAGTCACCCTAAAGATATATTCAAACCTCAAATTTTTGAAATTATTTTAAAAGACAGGTTTTGGTTTTTTTTTTTTCCTTATGATTGAGACTGTCTAAAACGTATACAGTCCAGATTAAAGTATGACTCCCAAATGAGTACTGAAAGCAATCCTACAATCCAGCTGTCTATCTTACCAGAGATGAGAACAGGAGAGTAGAAATTCAGAAGCATCAAGCAGGAGAAGGGACAAAAACGTGTGGGCAGGAACCCAATCGTTTGGAGATTTGATGTGTCATGACAGCAACCCGGCTGCTAAAGAATGGGAAAATATAAGTGGAACTGTGATGCCAGAGTACAAGGTAGGCCCTTAATCAGAAGACACTGAGAGATAGGAACAGAATCCTGGCTATAAGCAACTCAGCTATCAGGACCAGAACAGAGTTAATCACAAATTTAGTGTGATGCTTTGTCGTCCCAAGTTTTGACCGGTTTCATATCCATCCTTACATGAAGCTTAAACCATGGACACAGACTGCGCCATGGGGTAAGAATCTAGGTGGATCAAGAAACTGACATGTCTTTTCATGTTAATGTTCTGATTTTGAAGTCAAAGCTCTCTATTTGCAAGAGTTTCAACAACATAGTCCAAGTACAAATTTTCTTATATATTAGGTTTAATAAGTACTATTAAAATGCATCTTCTAAATCACATCCTTACATTAAAAGAGGCTCTCATTAGATTTAGAATTCTTATTTAAGGTCATGACATTAGTTTCTATACTTCCTTGCTCTAGGAGTACTATAAATGCAATTTTCATGGATAAATCAAGCTGTGTAACTCAGGCAGAATGTTTCACTATAGCCCAAGGTAGAAATGTGAGTGCTTTCATAGCAGTCAACCTAATTATCTTTTATTTTATTCTTCCCATCAAAAGGGCACATTCATACCTTTAAAAAGAACTTATTAAAATAGACTTCTTACATTTACATATTTCAATAATACTGTACATAATGTGAAAAAGCCAACAATATTACTGTAGCTCCTGTTAAAATTATTAACTTCTTTTATAAGCGAAACTGTCAAAAATATTTCATTTAGGGTGAAAAGCTTTGACCCTGTTGCCTCTTAGCAGGCAACTTTATTTTGTGGCAACTAACATTTGTGCTTCAGTCAGTCACCAAGTACTTACTGTCCACCCTTGGGTCACATTCATCCATATAATGGGGCAGCAAAGACAGCATAGATAAATGGAAGTTAAGACAACTTTCAAACTTCATTAAATCAAGAGCTTGGAATACTTTCCTAACCAAATATTGGACAGGTTTGACTATTTGAATTTCTCTTCTTCCAGAAGATTCTAAAGAAAGGTGACCCAACACAGAAAATGGCATGAAGGGCAAAAATATATTATCACCTGGGAAATTAGCCTATTTAAATAAGATAACATTTATACCAAGTAAGGGAAAATAAAATAATAAGATGATGTACTTACTATTAAAACATAATAATTCACATAATAAGCCAGAGCAGAGACAAGGAAATGTCCTCCTTATAAAAACAGCTTCCAGGATTATCTATTACCAAACTATCTAAATTTAACTAAGGAATGAATATGTCAATCATAGAAACAGGGCAGTAGGCACCTGGTTAGCATCAGAAGTTTAGAAAAAGAAGTCACTGTGGAAACATCGTATCTGCCCTTTTAAACACTATCTAGAGAACATTAGACAACAGACTTTAAATATTCTGTCCCAATAGCAGGCCAATACCTTTGTGAAGCTAGCTAAGCTGAATGTTATTAAACATGTACATCACTTCTAACTTTTTTTCTGTTTTTTTCTTTTTTCTTTTCCTTTTTTTTTTTTTTTTTTACAATTGTGTTATCTAATAAATGTTTGTGATATTTGTGGTAGCCTCACATGTTTTGGCTAGTCCTGTATTTGTTTATTTCTATAGTTTTTTTTATATTTTTATATTCCTATAAAGTTGGAATTTCCAATATTATGGCCAAAGGCTTCCAAAGGTAAAAGTTAAAATTCAGACTCCCAGACTTCTTGTTTCAACACTGATTTGTAAAGAACTCAGAAGTCTTCACTTTGTTCCTTATAAAAAGACAAAGCTAAACAAACTGCAAATCAATGACCCTTCTTTTATTATTAAAGAATAAGTGTAACAGGGTAAAACATCACTCCAAAATCTGGGGAATAACGACAAAATCGGTGAGACACAGTCAAGATCAGTTAACCTGAAATTGAAGCCGCAAGAGCCAGAAACTGGTAAAAAAGCTTAAAGGTAATTTGATGAATTATAAGAAACTGAATGTAGACCAAAGTGAAAATGAAAATCTCTTGCATATAAGACTTAGAGGAGTCTCACATTTGTGGGATTTATATCCACTTTTTAATGTGAAGATCCAAGAAAGATCCCATTCCAGATGTGACTTTGTGAAATATTGCCCAGAGTTTTCTCCATAGCAAAGGCCTACTATCCAGGGAAGAGACATTACCAGACTCTTCACAGCTTGGAGAAGGGCATTTTCCCCACTGCAGACACATCCACTTCGAGGAGGAAAAAAAAATCTAAAAAATACTTGTGAAAATCACAATTCAGGGACACAGGACAACTGAAAGCCTGAAATCAAAAAACTTTTTAATCAAAAATGCTTCCCTCTGTCTCTTACCACACACAAAGAGAGCTTTGGTATGATAACTAGTTTTAGATATAACTATATGAAATATGTATAAACTATATAGCTCTCTCATTCATAATTAATTTAAAAAATAATGGTTTGTTTGGGGCGCCTGGATGGTTCAGTTGGTTAAGTGTCTGACTCTTGATTTCAGTTCAGGTCATGATCTCACGATTGTGAGACTGAGCCCCACACTGGGCTCTGGGCTAATAGCACAAAATTCCTTGTGATTCTCTCTCTCCCTCTCTTTTTGACCCTCCAGTGTGCATACATGTGCATGCACTCTCTCTCTCAATATCTCTCAAAATAAATAAACAAAAATTTGAAAAAACATAACAGTCTGTTTAAAGCCAAAATATTGTCAAAGCATTGGGTAATTATAGCATAGAAATAAATGAACTGAATGACAGCAATACACTTGGAATAGTCTGTTACAGGGTACCTACATACATGTGAAACATACAGTGTTATTTAAAGGTAAACTCAAACTAGTTACAAAAGAATATGATAAGCTCTAAGTCAACCACCAAAAAAATTGTTAATGAAGTATAATAATGTTAAAAAAAGAAGAGGAAATGGAAAGGAAATGGAAATATGTAAAACACTCAATTAAGATTAGAGAAAGCTAAACAAGAAGAAAGGGGAAAAAAAGAAAACAAGAACAAATGTAATGAATACAAAAGTTACAAAAATGTAAATTTTAATCCAACCATGCAATAATAATTTTAAATGTGAAGGGTCTTGATGTAGTAATTCAAAGATAGGGAAAGATACACCATGATAATATTAATACAAGAGGGGCACCTGGGTGGCTCAGTTGGTTAAGCATCTGACTTCAGCTCATGTCATGATCTCATGGTTCGTGGGTTCGAGCCTCACGTCAGGCTCTGTGCTGACAGCTCAGACCTGAATCCTGCTTCGGATTCTGTGTCTCCTTCTCTCTCTGACCCTCCCCTGCTCACACTGCCCTCCCCACTCTCAAAAATAAAAAAAAAAAAAAAAGCTTAAAAAATTTAAAAAAATAATATTAATACAAGAAACCTGGAGTAACTATATTTACTTCAGAAAAACAAACTTCAGAACAAGGAAAGTTTTCAGTGATAATATGAAGCACTACAGAATGAATAATATGCATCTAACAAAGTGTTAAAATATGAGGCAAATCTGATAAAACTGAAAGAAGAGACAAATTCATTATATAAAAATATGCTTGTAAACTTCAAAACGTTTCTTCAGTAATTGATATATGAATCAGGCTAAAAGTCACTAAGGGTATAGTTGACCTCAATGGCATCATTAATCAAATTAATCTAATTGACATTATTTATAGAAAACTTCACCCAGTAAACCAAAGTACACATTTTTCTCAAGCTCACATTAACATCCTCCAGGATAGATTATGTTTAGGAACACAGAGAATACTTCAAAAAGTTTAAAAACAGAAACCAGACAAAGTGTGTTCAACTAATGGAATAAGAAATTAAACTGGGAATAAGTGCTATACAGTTGAAAATCCATAAATATTTGGAAATTAAACAAATTAATAATACATGGTCATAAAAGAAGTCTCAGGGGAAACAAAAATATTTTGAAATGAAAATAACAGTAACAATATAACTCATCAACATTTGTGAGATGCAGTGAAAGTATGCAACACAGAAATTTCTAGCATTAAATGCATATTTTAGAAAAGAACAGAGCACTAAAATCAGTAACAACCTTAGCTTCTACTGTAGGAGACTGGAGATAGGAAAACAGTATAAGCCTCAAACAAGTATAAGAAAATACATAATAAATTTGGAGGAGAAATTGATGAAATTAAGACAGGAATATAATATAAAAACATCATATCAAAAGTTGGTTCTTTTGAAAAGACAATAAATGTGATGAACATCCAGTTAAACTAACCAAGGGAAAAAGAGAGAAGATGCAAATTATCAATATTAGAAATAAAAGAGAGGTCATCACTACTGATTGCATAGACATTAAAAAAGTAGCAAAGGGCGTTGCCTGGGTGGCTCTCAGTTAAGCATTAAGTCATGACCTCACAGTAGTGAGATGGAGCCTGCTTGGGATTCTCTATCTCTCCCTTCCTCCCTCCCTCTCTGTCCCTCCCCAGCTTATGTATGTTCGTTCTCTCTCTCTCTCTCTCTCTCAAAACAAATACGTAAACATTTTTTTTAAGTAGCAAAGGAATGCTACAAATGTGATCATTTGGATATAATGGACCAATTCCTTGAAAGACAAAAGCTATGAAAACACACACAAGGCAGAATAGGTCATCTGAGTCAGCTTACATGTATTAAAGAAATTGAATTAGTAGTTTAAAATTTTCTAATAACATGGGACACCTGGGTGGCTCAATCAGTTAAGTGTCCAATTCTTGATTTCAGCTCAGGTCATGATCTCAGGGTCATGGAATCAAGTCCTGTGTCAGGCTCTGAATTGAGCATGGAGCCTGCTTAAGATTCTCTCTCTCTTTCCTTCTGCCCTCCTCCCAAACTTTCTAAAATTAAAAAAAAAAATTTTTTCAAAAAAAGTAACTACAGGACCAGATATTTTTATTGATAAATTATATCAAATATTTTAAAAATGACACCAATTATTTACAATTTCTTCCAGGGAATTCTCAGCTTCGTTAGGAGATAGATTATAGGCATGTGTCCTTGCTTCTACAAACAAAACACATAGGAAACGATGTTTGGACAAAATAGAGAAGGCCATGTCAAGTGAAAGATTTCATAGAGAACAGTGGCAGATGTCCTTGTGGAGATGTCCAACAATTGTCTAATTCTAGGACTCAGGCACAGAAAGATTGTGCCTGCCAGCATGCTATTAGAATGACTTCAGTAACGTTCCTGACTGTGTAGCCTCCATGGATTCTGTGACCTATCATTTTTCATTAAATTTCATTTATGATTAAACTAGCTAAAGTGGTTTCTGTGGTTTGCAACTAGACCACTGTGAGAGATTCTGCTTACTCACAAACCTCTTAACTAATATTTGGCTTCATACATGGACTCTGTTTAAAGGGAGAAAATATTCTTGTCTTGTCAGCAAGCATTAAACAATTCATGCAACAGTGGTAAGTTAATAGCCATTGCCATCTGGATAAAGGTCCCCCTACACTAATCCCCACAACAGTGTGGCAGAGTTATAGAGGGGCCTGTCTAGTTTAGCAAAAACAAACAAACAAAAAACCCACATGAGTTTGTAATCAGACAGATCTGTAGTTCAATCCTTGCTCTGCCTTTTTTAGTTGTTTTATATTAGGAGAATTACAAAGACTCTCTAAACCTCTCTTCACCTATAAAGGCACATAATAGAACCTACCGCCTCTGGAAGACACAATCATTTGCCTATTCATCAGTCATTTCTCCTTATCGCTGGTTAACACAACTATAATTTTATTCAGGTACCATGTAGCTATGTCCTACCCTAGATGACATGTCTTGATTGAAGGTAATCCTTTCCCCACTTTTCAGTTAGTAATTGGTTTATTGTTTGATATGTGATATGACCTAGTTTTGTTCAAAGGAACCTCATAGGAAAGATACTGGAGATTTCTGAAAACTGTTTCACTCCCTGATAAAGACAGGCTAAGAGATGGGGCGCCTGGGTGGCTGAGTCGGTTAAACGTCTGACTTTCGCTTAGGTCATGATCTCATGGTTTGTGGGTTCGAGCCCCGCGTCGGGCTCTGTGCTGACTGCCAGCTCAGAGCCTGGAGCCTATTTCGGAGTCTGTGTCTCCCTCTCTCTCTGACCCTCCCCTGCTCACACTGTCTCTCTCTCCTAGAAATAAATAAAAACATTAAAAAAAAAAAAAAGGCTAAGAGAGTGAGAGTGAGAAGGAAAGCCAGATCAACAGCGAAAAGCAGTCTTTCTTACTGACTTTGAGGACTGCTGTGTGACGATGTGATTCTTGGAATTACAACCACCACCTCACCACCATGTATGATAGGAACGCCAGGAGAATGGCAAACCCACAGTGAGTCCTACAGAACTAAGCATCATTAATTCACTACACCACTCTTAGAAACACCCATCCGCACCCACTGTTCCAGAGAAAAAAATCAACCCTTAATGTGAACTCCAATTTCAGTTGGTTTCTTTACATCTAAAATAATTCTTGCTAAAATTTTACTTCATAGTATGTTTTATAAGGACTGAACAAGATCATGCTTTTTATTATTTTTTTTAATGTTTTATTTATTTCTAGGAGAGAGAGAGAGAAAGACAGCATGAGCAGGGGAGGGTCAGATAGAGAGGGAGTCACAGACTGAAACAGGCTCCAGGCTCTGAGCTGGCAGTCAGCACAGTGCCCGACGCGTGGCCCGAACCCATGAACTGTGAGATCATGATCTAAGCGAAAGTCGGACGCTTAACAGACTAAGCCACCCAGGCACCCCCAAGATCATGCTTTTTAAACAAAATACAGGCAAACCACCCCTGTATTCTAAACCCTCTCAAGGCTTCCATCTCACTCAAAATGAAAGACAAATATACCTACAATGTTCATGACTGTTCTTTATTCCCTGTATCTCACCATTATATCTGGCCTAATTCCCTACTGCTTTTCCCTTTGCTCCTTCTGCCCAAGACCTTCTGGCTTCCATGCTATTCCTCCCTCAGCCAGGAAAACTCCTTCCTTCCATCTTTGCTTCTACTGTTCCCACTGCATAGACTGATCTTCCTCCAGACATTTTCTTTCCTAATTCCCATCCATTCCTCTTTACTCAGACCTCGCCTTCCCAGAGATGCCTTCCTGGTCACCTTGTCAGTAAGATTTTACTGTTCTGCAATTTTCTTTTTTCCCATAGCATTTTTCACATTTCTCATAGTATATTTATTTTGATTATTACATACCATCTAAATATGTGCTAAAAGGGCAGGAGTCTTTCTTTTGTTTAGTGATGGATCTCAAGAATCCAAAGCCAGGCCTGACATACAGTAGGTACTTAATAAAAACAATAAATTAATGATGAATGCAGGATATATTTTCAAATTCTCAGCACATGCTAGCTATTCAACAAATCTTCACTTAATCACTGTGCAGTCCCTTGCTTGTCCTTGCCTTCCTTGTGGCCCAAGCACGTAGTGGGATCCATCTTATTGTTTTCTATGGTCTTAGTCTTCTTCCTCCTTTAAAATTCTTTCTCCTCATATCCTTTTCATGTCCCACTGTACTTTCCATGGTTATATCTCCTGGTTTTCCTCTTTGCATGCATGAAGAGCATCATTCTTATTCATTTAGCAAATGTTTACTGTGTGCCAACTCTGTGCCAGGTATTTTGCTAAGATTTAGATTTTGAAAGAAAAATAACAGAATCTAACCTCACAGGTGCTCTGGTTTGTATTTTCTCATACAATTATGTGCTTCAAATAGTATACTTGTGCTCTTATGTGACAAATGAATAAAGGTTCTTGTACAACCTGCTCAGGTCCAGGATGAAACATGTGTGATGGTCACTGGTCAAGAAAACAAGTAGATTAAGCATGCTGAACAATGAACTGCAGACAGAAAGGTCAGGAGAACTGTACCATGAATTACTGTACAAACAGAAGTTCTGGGCTATGCAATTAAGAAGATAGGAGGACAAGGAGTCTTTTCGGAACATAAGGGAATAAAAGAGGGTTACAGATTACAAATTTGTAGAAAATAGAATATTTTGATTAAGGATACAATATCTTTTTAATGAAGTTACTCTTCCAGAGAAGTTATAAAATATGACATATATTTTATATACTTGAAATTGTTGACTCATCAAAACATTTAAAAACTACCCTTAAAATTATTCTATTTGATTATCAATCTCTCTCTCTCTCTCTAAGATATTTTCACACAGTGTTTTTTAATGCAAAAATTTGAATTCTCAATAGCTGTCATAATGCCAAGTAAAGAAGTTATTCATCCATGAAAGCTTCCTTTGTTAAAATACAGATCACATTATTTATACAATCTGAATGTTTAATGAATGCATACAAATTCAAATGTCAATGTAGATAAACTAAAATTACATTTCTATCAAGGAAGAAAGCCTTTTCAACAAAGAACAAGACTTTTGTTTTAAGGTGAAAAAGTTAAAGGCTGAATCCTAATTGTTTTTTTTTTTTAAATAAATGACAGAGAAGTATATGAAGGTTTCCTTAAAGGTTATCTTAAATACAAATGTGAAACTGTATCTTTAAACAATGAATGGTGTAGACATTTCATTTTGTAGTTTAGAGAACAAATTAAAATAATACGTCTTCATCCCATATCATGAAAAAACATGGTAAAAATCATTCTATAAGGATGATAAATGCAATTTAAGAACTTTGTCTATGTGTCCAGACTGAAGCAGGATGAGCTTTCATGATTCAGGCTCTTATCAATAACATTTGCCATTCATAGAAGAATTTGAGCATAACAAAAGATTCTGTGAAATTACACTTCAACTATGTATGAAACTTTTCTCAAACAAAATCTTATATTCAGGCTTGTTATTTCAGATATTTACTCCTCTGGAGGTCTCAAGAGGAGCCATGACAAAAAGAAATGATTAGTTTCTCTCAATTGTTTTTTATTGTAGCTGCACAAAGAAAGACTTTTTATGGAACCATTTTCAAAGGATTTCCCTGACAACAAGGAAGACACATAGAAGGGGAAGATTTAGTTTCATTGTCTTCAAAGATGTTTCTCAGCAAGTTTACTCTTTCTGTAGACAAACCAAATTGGTAAAAACAGTGTGATTTCTGCTTTACTGAGAAACTATCTGGTGAAATATTTTTCCCCTTTGGGCCTGTTCTAACCATTACTTTCTAACTAAAATTCCCACTACTAAGGTACTTTCAGTAAAATAGTCAACAAAGACTTTGGCAGTATCGGTAAACCAAACCTTATTAGGTATAAAGGGGTAGGATAGAGGAAAGGCTTCAGGGAAAAGGAGTCAGAAACTCTCCTCTACCATTTTGCTTATATACAAACATTCTGCCCAGTGTTGTTTGAAAGAATCCTTAATCATCACTGAGTACATAAATCCCAGAGGCTGTGCATCCTGGAGAAGAAGCTACTTAGTTGTCCAGATAAGAAGCTAGCTGCTCAAATGCAAATCAATGCATAAGATTTGTAACATCTGTACTTGGAAATTTCAATTTGAGTCCACTATGATTCTTTCAGATGCAAGAGATAGAAACTTAAGTTAAAAGGACATAAAAAGTAAAAGGTAATTCATTGGCTCATATAATCAAAAACTGTAAAGACAGTTCTGGGTTTGTTGACTTCAGTGACATTACAAGATATAGTCCATGTCCAGTACTTCATGAGTCTTTGTTTTCTATCAGTTTCATTTAGAATAGTAACCCAACAGGTCACCACATCAGAGAGTCATGATCTCTCACCTGCCTGCCCTAGTTTATAAACTCAGTCTCTTCAATGAGAAGGTAGAAGTTCCTTGAGACTATTATATAATATAATACTTAATTCTCATTTTCTCCAAAGAAACTTGTAGGTACTTCCCAGAAAGGACTGTACATTGGAGGAGGGAGTGTGGAGCATTACTAGAAACTGGTTCAGAAATGATTTTATCACCAAGTACCAAAATTCCACTTTGGTCCTCCAGAACTTCTCCCTGTTAAACAGTCAATAAGTAATATTGCATTTCCTTAAGGACAAAAGAGACTTGAGACACATCAATGATTTGAGAGATGAAGGTATTTAACTCTCCTGTTTCAAATGTGCAGAAGAGTGACAGGTTTTGGACTATGAGAATGGATTACTATAAACTTAAAAATTCTAATAGCCATATAGAATAGTCCATCCCACAATGGTAAAGTACATTTTTTCAAGCCCACATGGAACAATCACAAAGACAAGAGATATTATGAGCCATGAAAAAAAATCATCAAATTTAAAAGAATAGAAATGATACAAGTACAGTATTCTCAGAGCATAATGGAATTAAACTAGGTATCAATAACAGAAGATAACTGGACAATTTCAAATATTTGGAGATTTAAAACACACTCAGAGGAGCACCTGATGGCTCAGTTTGTTAAGCATCTAACTTCGGCTGGGTCATGATCTCACAGTTCATGAGTTTGAGTCCCACATCAGGGTCTGTGCTGACAGCTTGGAGCTTGGAGCCTGCTTCAGATTCTGTTTCTCCCTCTCTCTCTGCCCTTTCCCTACTAGTGCTCTGTCTCTCTCTCTGTCACTCAAAAATAAATAAACATTAAAAATTTTTTAAAAAACACACACACTCAAAACAACACATGTCCAATGAAAGAGTTTCAGGATAATTTGGGAAAAATTTTTGAAATGAAAATATAATTTATCAAAATCTGTGGGCTACAATGAAAACACTGATTAGAAATATATTTATAGTACTAATGTATGTATTAAAAGGAAGAAATATTTAAATTCAATATTCTAAATTTCTACCTCAGGATACAAGAAAATGAACAACCTAAGCCTTAAATAAACGTAAAGAAAGAAATAATAAAAATGGAGCAGAAATTGCAAAAATCAAAAACAAGAATTCAATATAAAAAAGTAGCAATATCAATGTTGATTCTTTAAAAAGATCAATAAAGTTGATAAATTTCAAATCAGACTAATCTTGAAAAAAGGACACAAATTATCAATACTCGAAATCAAAGAGGGATCATCCTTACTAATCATGTAAACATTTAAAAAAATGAATACTGCATAAAACTCTATTTCCATAAATTTGATCATTTAGGTCAAATGGATCAATTATTTGAAAGGATCAATTATCTGAAAGACACAAAACTACAAAGCTCATATAAGAAAATATATCTGAAAAGTCATATACCTATTTAAAAAATTAATTAATTATCTCCCAAAAGAGACAGTATAGACCCAAATTGGTGTCATTCATGCACTGTACCAAACATTTTAGGAAGAAATGACACCAGGTCTCTAGAATCTCTTCCAGAAAATCAAAGTAGAGGATATACTGCCTAACTCATTCATTGAACACATTATTCCTCTAATAATGAAACCAGGGAAAACATTACAAGAAAGAAAAATTATGGAGCAGTAATTCTCATGAAAAGAGATGCTATAGTCCTCAACAAAATATTAATAAATTGAATTCAACAACATACAAAGAATTATGAACCACAACCAAATGGAATTATTCCAAGCAAGAAAGGCTAGTTCAACATTCAAAAAAATTAATCTCTCATATCAACAGATTAAAAAATAAATCATATGATCAACTCATTTGAGAAGGAAAAAAGCAGTGAGAAAGTACAATATTTATTTATGAAAAACTATATAACTAGAAAGAGGGAAACTTCCTGAACTTGATAAAGACCACATACAGAAAAGTTAGAGTTGACATCATACTTTATAGTGAGAAACTCGGCACTTTTCTACTAATACTAGAAACAAAATAAATATGGCTTCTCTCAACACTTCTATTCAACATTATTTTAGTCACTGTAATAAGAAAAAGAAATAAATATTACACAGACTGGGAAAGAAGAAATAAAACTGCCTTTGTTGGCAGAACACATAACTGTCTAGATACAAAATTCCAAAGACTCTCCAATTCCTGGTACTAATACAAGTATAGAGAAGTTGGAAGATACAAGGTCAGTCTAGGAAAAATAGTTACTTTAATATATACTGGTAACAAACTATGGGAATTTGAAATTTAAATATGTACATATTTAAAACATATAAATTTATATATGTATACACACACATATTTCAAACTTAAATACCATCAAAAATAAGATACTTAGGTATAAAGCTAACAAAATATCTACAGAATCTCTATGCTGAAAACTATAAAACTCTGGTGAAAGGGATCAATGATCTAAATAAGTGGAGATATAATCAATAAATTGTTATAATATGAGTTCTTGCCAACATGATCTATAGATTGATTGAAACTCTACTCTAAATCCCATAAAGATACTTTATAGATAATAAACTGATTCCAAAGTTTACAGGTAGAGGCTAAAGACTTGGAAAAGCTAACATAATCCTGCACAAAGTTGGTAGTTAGAGCAGTTCAGTATTTGCAAAAGAACAGACACACAAATCCATGGAGTAGAATAGAGACCCCAGAAATCGACCCAAACAAATACAGTCAACTGGTCTCTGAGGAAAAGCAAAGGTGGGTCAAAGGAGAAAGTACAAACTTTGCAACATATTATATGCAAAATAACAACCACCACCACCACCTAGGTGCAGACCTTGCACATTATATAAAAATTAGCTCAAAAAATATCAAGGACATGAATGTAAAATGCAAATGTATAAAACTATAAGAAAATGCAAGTGACCTTTGATACAGTAATGAGTTTGTGGATAAAACATCAAAACCAAGACTAATGAAAGAAGAACCTGATAAGCTGGATTTGTTTTAATTAAAAATTCTGTGAAAAACATTAAGAGAATGAAAAGACAAGCCACAGGCTGGGGAAAAAAATATTTGCAAAATACGTATCTGATAAAGTACTTGTCTCCAAAATAAGCAAGAACTCTTAAAAGTCAACAGTAAGCATACAAATGATCCTATTTTAAAATGGGCAAAATACTTAAAAAAAGAAAGCATTAAAGATACACAAATATTAAGTATCTGAAAAGATTCTTAACATCATTTGTAATGAGATAAGTACAAATACTAAACTGTAATGAGTATTACAATACCAATCACAACTACTAGTATAGTTAAAATACAAAACACAACCAAATGTCAGTGAGGTTGTGAGGCAAAAGGAGCTCTCATGAAAAATGATACAACCACTCTGAAAGATACTTTTCATTTTCTTACAAAGTCACACATAACCTTACCATGAGATTCAGTAATTACAATTGTGCTCCTAGTCACAGACCAAACTGATTTGAAAACTTTGGCTTACAAAAAAAATCTTCCTTTGTTTAAATTTTATGTCAGTTTTATTCATAATTACCAAACACTAGAAGCAGTGAAATTGTCTTTCAAAAAGTGAATAAATTATGATATATCCATGCACTTAAATATTATTTAGCAATAAAAAGAAACTAGCTAGAAAGCCACCTAACAACTTAAATAAATTTTAAATACACATTGATACATTGAAGAAGCCGGTGTCAAAGACTACTTACTTCATGATTCTGATTAAACAATGTTCTGAAAAGGGTCAAACTATAGCCACAGAATAAAAAATTTCCAGGGGTTCCAGGGAAGTGAGGAGGTTAAAACGGTGAAGCATGGAGACACTTTTCATGTGGTTAAAGTATTCTGTATTAAACTGAAGTTGAGGAAAATTAACATTATGTATTAATCAAAGCATATAGGACACACGGAAAAATTTTAAAACATAATTTATAAGGTTAGAGAATCCAAGATTGCAATGCAGAATGTGACAAAACAATCTAACCATATTAAAAATGTATGAAACAAACTCCATGAAGGGAATGTGGGGGCAGAAGTACCAAAAAAGGAATAAGTACAACTCATAGCAAAAGAAACTGCACATAAGTACTGAACTATACTCAATAAAATTGTTTCCCATGATGACACAGGTTAATAATTTGGATACTGCTATACATATACACTGGAAGTGAATAACAAAGCAAATGGATGGCAAATGGTAGGGGCTAGGTTTCTCACTGTTGGACTAAAAGTTTACAGATGAACAAGGGAAGAAGCTAGAATGATCTATGTGGTAAAAGATTAGTGTTGTAGGTAACAGTGTTAACTCATGTTTATCTTAATATAGAGACAGATGGTTACATATAGAAATATCCATAGAGATAATTATGTATAAGCTTTAGTATGCACACATATATTTCTGTGCACTTTCAGCTGAAATGCCTGAAACAATAATAACTAGTAGCAATGAGCACACTTAGCAACCAGACCTTGCTTCTAATATCATTCTTCAGTAAAAGGAATCAGTGCTTCTTGGACAGCCAGCTGAATCTAGGACTAGGAGTAATAAATATACAAAGTGGGCCTGGAGCAACTACTGTAAGAAAGGGAGTGTTACACACTACACACACACACACACACACACGCACACGCGCACACACACACACACACACACACAGAGTAATGGGAGTATGTCAGAAAAACATAGCCACCAACTGAAAGAGCACCAATGGCCAAAGCTAAACAATCTCAGCCAACAAATTAAATAAAGTAGTATTCAGTTATAACCAAAAATATAAAATATGCATGATTCCATACTAATAGAAGGAATTAATTTAATCAACAGATAGGTGGTAGAGATGAGACAAATGTCTAGGGCAGAAGAATTCCAAATAATTTATGTACATATTCTAGAAGGTACAGTGTAAAGCCCTACTCTTTAAGTATGTGCTGTCCAGTCACTTCTTCCCAAAGAATATAATATGGACAGGGAGGGAAGTAACTTTAGAATAGAGAAACTTGTCAAACACTACTTCAGCCAAGTAGTCAAGATGAACATCAACAGTGATAAGTTATCTGAATAATATGTACCCTTAATGTGATGATAATAGAACTTTTAGCTTTGTGATCTGCCCTCTAATAACACATAAATCCCAAGATAACCGTAAGATAAACATGAGATAAATTCAAATTGAAGGACATTCTATAGAGTACTCAACCACTACTCATCTAAGCTATCAGGGTCATTAAAAAACAAAACAACAAAACAAAAGAAAGAGAAGAGAAGAAAGAAGAAGGGAGAGATGGAGGGAGGGAGGAGGGAAGGAAGGACAAATGACAGAGAAGAGAGAGAGAAAGGAAGGAAGAAATGAAAGAATCAAGGAAAATATAAGAAACTGTAACAGTCAAGAAAAGGCTAAGGAGACATGACAGCTAAATGCAATATGGTATTTTGGATAAGATACTGAACAGCAAAAGGACATTAGGTTAAAAGTAAGGAAATCTCAATAAGATATGAACTTAATTAGGAGTGCCTATGTGGTTAAGTATCCATCTCTTGGTCTCAGCTCAGGTCTTGATCTCAGGATCATGAGTTCAAGCCCTGTGCTGGGCTCCATGCTGGGGATGAAACCTACCTAAAAAAAAGAAATTAAGATATGAACTCAATTAATAATGTATTAAGACTTGTTCATTAATTTTAACAAGTGTACCATACAAAAGCAAAATAATCAGGAAAACAAACCTGGATAGGTAATATAATACAATTCGTGTTACTCTCTTCACAGTATTTCTCTAAATCAAATATGTTCTAAAATATGAAGTACATTGAGAAATAACATTTTTTTTAAAAAGCAGTAAACTAAAATTTTCTTCCAAAAGAAGCTGAATCCCTTAAATAGCATAAAAGAAAGTTGTTGGGGTGCCTGGGTAGCTCAGTCAGTTAAGCGTCCAACTTCAGCTCAGGTCATGATCTCACAGTTCATGGGTTCGAGCCCCGCATCGGGCTCTGTGCTGACAGCTAGCTCAGAGCTTGGAGCCTGTTTCGGAATCTGTGTCTCCCTCTCTCTCTGACCCTCCTCTGCTAACGCTGTCTCTCTCTCTCTCTCTCTCTCTCTCTCAGAAATAAATAAAACATTAAAAAAAAGAAAGAGATGTCAGTAGCTTTTATGAATTGGTCATAGAAGAGGGTGGTCATATCAAAGGCTTCTTGACAATAAAATAAAGTTTAATAAAATATGAAAAAAAAAACGAAACCTTTTCTGCAGAGAGTACCTATATTGGTGTATTAATGAAACAAAGAGACCACATCTAAGACTTAACTACTTAATATCTTTTAGCATCTTTTTTCTTGTCATATTATCTATGATTGTCGTCATCAAGTACCTTTCAAAATTACATAACATTCAAATTCATTATCAATCACTTCAGCCAATAATCAAAAAAGTTATGTGTTAGAGTCTTCAGTAATGATTTGGTTCAGATTTGCTAACAATCTATTTTAATGGGCAGACACTGGGAAAAAATTTTTGCTTCAAAAACTAGGGAGCTTCCTGGGTGAAATCTAAAAACTCCCCCAGCACATGAGGGCAAAGAGAGACCAAAGCAAGAAGCAGACCACTACAAATTGGTAGCTGGAAGTTTGAATAAGCAAGCTAATTTACATATGAAGCTTCTTTTGGGCGGCTGCAAGATGCACAAATAGACCTCTGCATCTACCTGACAGAATCTTAAACGTTTATATACAGCCCTTGATGGGGTTCAGTCACATAGACAGTAAAGATGGTCTCAACAACACATTATTAACTCAAGGTTGTGTTTTTGAGATAGCTATGGAATAATGGTTTATTCCAAGGATGAGGGAGAGGGTGAGAAGCCTCCAACTGCCTAGCTCCAGCTCACTGATCAACCTGTGGTCATGTCCTCTCAATGACCTCCCCCAACAAATAATGCTGCAATAGCATATCCAACCTTCCCAAAGTTAACAGAGGAATATACAAGAAGAAGCATTAGTCAGGAGAAAGCTCATGGCCCTAACACACAGAGAAATGTGACCAAATAGCATACTGGCCCCCCAACATTCACTAAAATTTGATAAAACAGTGCCAGAAAAAGAGAGAGAGAGAGAGAGTGAGAGAGACATGATGAGACTTGGAAGAAGTAAAGTATAGATGTTTTCTTTTATTTTTAATTTTTTTTTTAATATTTATTTTTGAGAAAGGGAGAAAGGAACAGAGTGCAAGAAGGGGCAGGGCAGACAGAGAGGGAGACACAGAATCTAAAACAGGCCCCAGGCTCTGAGCTGTCAGCACAGAGCCTGATGTAGGGTTCAAACTCACAGACCATGAGATCATGACCTGGGCCGAAGTTGGACGCTCAACCTACTGAGCCACCCAGGTGCCCCTAGGTGTTTTCTAAAGAAACAAAAAAAGTTATGTACTATATGTGTGATGTGTACATAGTATATAATTTTTGTGCATAAAAAGAAAAACCTATGCCATATCCTAAAGAGAAATATTTTGAAACCAATCTAAGCACTTCCTACCAAACTAATATTATCCATATCTCATCACTAGTAATTGTTAAAGTGAATTAAAACTAATTAGCCAAGATAGGAAATTCCATCATGTATTAAAATGTTTGTTTAAGTTCAAAATTTATTTAACCTACAGAAAATCCTTTTATAATTTTAATATTAATGACTCATCAGTTAATTTCTCCTAGAACATTTGCAAAAGGTCCATAAGAGAGTTGATACAAGTTAAATCATTAGAATAAAATTCAGGGGTTTTGTTTTGTTTTGTTTTGTTTACTGCTGTTGTTATTTTCTATTGGACAATTACCTTTTGTTATAAGAGTAAGCTGAAAAAATTCAGAGAAGTTATATTAAAGCCAAGTGACGTTTACGAAAAAGAAAAAGCTTTACTATGCCAGTGTTACATAAAATTTCAGAGTTTCAAATGAAAGAAACCAGAGACGGGTTTGATGAATCTTTTTGTTCAAATTCAGGCTTAATCATGTGTCTCATAAAGGAAGACTTATCAGCAAGATGTTCAAAAGAAAGTATTGACTTGTTCACATAAAGCTTTAAATCTCCTACCAGGAAATCTGAAAAGACTAAACAAGGATTTTGTCTTTTGGTGAGATGAAGGAATAAAAACAACCTTAGGAAACTGAATACTTTCATTATAGATTACTGAAAAAACTTCTAAGTAAAGGTCCTTGTTCATCTTCTTCAAGTGAAGCATATCTACAGCTACAATGTGTTATTTTATCTGAAGGCCACAAGTAAAAATATTACCAAAAACATGTGGGAGGTAATTTTCCATGTATTTTAAAGAAAACTAAACTTCCTCCCCATACACAATTTCTGAACACCACCATGACTTCTTTGCAAAAGAAAAAGTTGCTCAGTGAGGGAAGCTATTGAATTTTTCTTTCACTTCTTTCTCTAACATTGTTTTGCTTCCCTTTCCAAGACTTATATTCATTAGAAATTTAGCATTAATTCTTGATAATTTGGCCTGCTCATAAAAATAATTTTGCAAATATTTATTTAACTTTATCTGAGGAAGAAATCTATACTGGGTTAAATCACAAATTATTTTCAGAATAAGGTAATGACAGGTGATTTCAGGGGCATTAGTAGTATAGCATTCTCTTTTCAGTGTGAAATCCTCATTTTTTATTCTTCATTCATGGAACCAGTTTCTAGAAGGCTGCAGTTAAAGGCCTTCACTAGCAATTTTTCTGTAACAATTTATTCAGTGCTTTTTTGGAGTACTGTGATCACTAAAGTATGTTCTCCGTTAAGAAGTAAGGAATTCAGATTATGGGTTTCTGTTTCAGAAATTTAGGCTTACCAACACCATGAGGATTCCAAGCAGTACAGAAGGTACAAATGGGAACCAGAGTTAAGACCCAATTCCAATGTGTTACCATACCAACAAACAATTCTCAGGCATCAGCAAGCTGTTTAAGAATTCAACTCAACTTTGGCATTATCTACCTGGAGACAGTGTCAGATTCCACTGGTTAGTGGTTCAATCTTCCAAGACTATCCCCTACCTGATTCCCATGTCAGATGCAAGTCCCAAGCCCAGACTGTTACTTGTGCTTCTGACCAACTGAATAAATAAGAAGTTTCCAAGACACACTCCTCCTTAGTTTCAATTAATTTGCTAGAGTCTCTCATGGAACTCAAGAAACCTGTTTACTCACTAGATTACCTATTAGTTATAAAAATATATAATTCAGGAATAACCATGCTTAGAGCAAGGTATGGGGAAGGGGTACAGTGTTTCTGCTCATTTTGTGTGTGTCACTCTTCCTAAATCTCCACATATTCAACAACCCAGAAGCTCTCTGAACACTGTTCTTTTGGGTTTTATGAGGATTCATTACACAGGCATGGCTGATTAAATCATTGCCCATTGGCAATAGAACTTAGCCTCTCTCCCCTTCTTGGAGGTGGTGGTGGAGTAGTGAGAAATGGAAGTTCCAGCCCTCTCCTCTTGTGGTTGGTTGCCCTGGCAACCAGCCCTCAGCCCTAAGTTACCAAAGTGCTTTCCAAAACTCAATACATTAGCATAACAAAAGACAGCACTATTGCATTATTATTGCATTGATCACAGGAAATTCCAAGGGTTTTAGGAGCTGTAAGCCAGAAACCATAAACAAAAACCCAAAGCAATTAACCCTTGAACAACTTATATATAAAAGTGGATTTTTTACAGTACTCTAAATATATTTTCTCTTCCTTATGATTTTCTTACTAACATTTATTTTCTGTAGCTTACTTTATTGTAGGAATATAGTATACTATACATAAATATACAAAATATGTATAATTAACGGTTTATGTTATGGGTAGAGCTTTCATTCAACAGTAATATTTTAGGTAATTTTGGGGGGAATCAAAGTTATATGTGGAATTTCGACTGCATGGTGGGGTCAGCACCCCTAAGACCGATATTGTTCAAGGATCAAATGTACATATGAGAAATGTATTTTGGTCATCGGAATGACCAAATAACTATTTGTTATAAATCATGAAAGGGATCAGAAAAAGTCTCCCCAAAATGTGCCACTTTGGCATGAGAACTATTTCGCGATAAAAGCAACAGAAACTTCAAGAGGAACTTTTGCTCCTCCCTTAACTACCTAAAATATAAATTGGAGGTCTTACCCATAAGAAGAGTTATTACCACAGTTAAAGTTCATCTGAATGACACGCTGTATGGCAGGGCAAACATTTGATTACCAAACATCTGCTCTTCTTAGTACACTGTCAATTGCCCCCCACCCCCATTCTTGAGTTAAGGATAACATATATACCACATTTTACCTTTCTATATTTAAACTCTTCATGTATGTATGATTCCTATACATAAAAAATTAAAGTTGATTTTCTCCTGTTAATTTGTCTCAAGATGGTTTAATTCTTAGATCGGCCAGAAGAATCTTGGAAAAGGAGAGGAAAATTTTTCCTCCACAACAGTCACAGTATCACAGAGGTACTAGATAAATAGAAAGCATCTAAACTCTGAGAAGCTTCTGGGACTCAGCCAACTGCAGAATCTCAAAGTTTTCCAAGTTTCTAATTAAACTGTTTATTAATGCAGAAGAAACCATTTTCTTATGGATGACCAAGTTAAATGAAAACCTGAAGCAAAACAAATGCTGAATGAAGTCAAGTACATACAATAACTAAAATGACCTTGTCTATCTGTCCTGACATCATACAGTAAATAATAAAAAAGTGTTCACTAAATTTGGAGGGTGGGTAGAACATATCAAATCCACCCTCGGATCCTTAAAAATCACCCCAAAGAATGATAGTTACCTTTCAGAGAGCCCCAAACTGAGGTATATTCAGATGCTCATGTGACTGCTAAATGCATACTAAGATGCTATGGTTGAAGAATGAATTGGAATCACCAAAATAGTCTATATAAAACCTGAATTTATTACACTGTTAGTCAGGAAAGAGTTTATCATGCCAGAATGACTTCAGAGGATTTCTCTGTGTGCTCTGGATACATACTCTGAGCACAATCTCAGTTCTCCATAAAGTGTGAAAAAACATTTGTAACTTTTCCCCCTCTATCTTCTATGGATATAGATAAAACAAACACACCAACGCTGAAACAGCAAAAGAAGAATCTTCAAAATACAGTTGTAAATTGAAATTTAGTTCCTTATCTTATTGGACTACTATACAGATTCCTTTCCACAGTTAATTTTTAATATAAGATATGGTACAGCTGATGTTAAATAACAGTGATAAGGTCTCAGATTTTTATCTAATTTAAAATTCACATAAACCCTATGATATCTGAGCTACTATGTAATTTTACCAATGAAGAGACCAAGTCTTATAGAACTTAGGACATTCCCATCATCATCTCACTAAAAATGTCCTTGCTACATCCCTGGAAATGGAGAAGAGTACAGGTTTGTGTGACAATAAAACTCATCTTCTTTTTCCTCTCATGCTTTCTGTTAGAAGTGTTTTTCTTCCCTTGGTGAGAGACACTTGAGGGGAAAAAATGCATATCATTAAAAAATTGTTTATCTTATTCTCAAAAGTAGTTTACAGTATTGTTTTTGCTTTCTTTACTCAGCTATTAGATCCCATTTGAACATTTCACTACTGTTTTCATAGCCACCCTCTGACAGGTTTGCCAGGCTGTGAATACTTTGCCTCACCTAAGCACTGCAGAATTGCAATTGCTCATAAATTCAGAAAGACTTTTTTAGTAGTTTTTGGTAACACTTTCTTACTAACTTTTTACCTTATGTTAATATGATATACTTTTGGATATCACAGAATTGCTTTCCTTGATTACTTAAATTGCTTACTCTAAGATTTTGGTTCAGGCAAGGGCTGCTCATTTTTAAAGTAATAAATATTGTTTAGGAGAACTGTAAAAAAATCAGAAATCATCTTCCATTTCTATTTACTCTGAAACTTGAGTATTTGAATATACATATTTTGTTATTGTTTTTGCCAAGCATTATTTCAAGCTTCAAGTAGTTGCAGCAAATAACTAGCCTTTAATCTACACTGTCATGTCTCTTTCCTACAATGGGCTCTTCTCAAATTTCCAAAGCCCGCATACAATAAGATTCCTGCAGAAATCACTCCACTTAACTCTTCCTTAGCAAAACATCTCTTGGGTAATCTATAGCTGTTTTAAAAATGTATATGTTGGATATAGTATGAGAGTGCAGCTATAGCCTGAAATGAGAATGAACTTTATTACACTCACAGCTTCCAAAGAGAGGGTCACTACATGCCACATAGGGTCATGGGGGAAATCACTAGGGTGGTCAGGAGTCAGAACACAGGGGGAAAAGGGGAAAGCATAGGCCACAGCCTTCATTAGGGTTTCCACAAGAAAGGTAAGATAGAACAGCTTAGGACTGGCTAGTTTGAAAAATTCTGGCAGGCTTTAGTCTATAGGAACCATCTAGTTGCCTGGTACATACCTGACCCTGGGATAATTTAGAGCAGAAGTTTTGGCTTGCTGCAAGAAAATTATATATGGAAGTACTTGGGGAGTACAAACTCAGGACTAATTGGTTTATATATGAAAAGCATGCTTAGAGCAAGTTATTGGTTTTGTTGGGAATTACCTAGCCCTGAAAGAGACAATCTCTCTGCAGCCTTAAAGGTTTTTAAAATGTCAAAGACATTATAATATAGAAATACAAATAATTAACATATATACATTTACAATATAAGTCAAGTTTCATAAAAGGTATATATTTCTGAAAATGACATCTTCAGCCACTGTCTACTGGGGAAAAATTGTAAATTTATATACCCAAAGCTCAACACAATATTTTTATTAAAAATTTTAAAAATCTTGAATTACATTCCAAATAGATGTATTAGACTGTCAAAATCAGAAGAAAAGATTTTGAAAAAGAGTTAATGAAGGTGATAAACATTATGTATGTCATGCAGAAAATACCTTTAATTATAAACTGGTTTTTTGGTGATCAGAACAGCACATTTTAAGCTTCTTATATTCTAAGCTGATAATGTGTCACTTATTGGCATTACTCTAAATTTTAGTTACATTTTGGAAAATTTGCTGAGGTGTGGGTTTTCATGAATTGTCTTATTTTTTCCACTTAAAAATAATGAGAAATAGGCTTCTGGTGAGTGTATCCATGCAAGACATTTGATTTTAAGGAAGAGATTACTGGCATTCAGTGGAGATAACTATATTTGTTGAAAACTAGCTTAGATTGCAAGATTATCAATGCCCTGAGTTAAACTGCAGTGTGGGACTGCAGTGTGGGACAATTACTTTAATCCTCTTAATGACTACAGTTCTAAGTTTATAAATGATACTATTGCCATTGTTATTTAAACTTGAAGTTTTTCTAATTTATTCTTCTTACTGTCTATAGCTGTGATATGTAGTTTCTGTTTGCTCATTTTTCATTCACTCTAATTCTAGAAGAATTTCTCAATTTTCCTGAGCTTGGAGTTTAAGGCTATAGATTGTTCTCATCTATGACTCTGATGATAGGCCTATGATTTATATGTGTGTGCATTCAAACTAATTCATTACCTTAAGCATCGTAATTGGTCACAGATGAACAGGTGACCCAAGTAAGAGCAGTAAGACCTTAGATAGTACTTTGCTTGAATAATTGGAAAAGAGCTGGCTGTACTTTCCTCTTGACTGCTTTTTTAAAAAAATCTTTTTTTAATGTTTATTTATTTTTGAGAGAGAGAGAGAGAGACAGAGCATGAGTTGGGCAGGGGCGGAAGGAGACACAGAATCCAAAGCAGGCTCCAGGCTCTTAGTGGTCAGCACAAAACCTGAAGCAGAGCTCGAACCCATGGACCATGAGATCATGATCTGAGCCAAAGTCAGATGTTTAACTGATTGAGCTATCCAGGTGCCCCATTTCCCTTTGACTGTTAAGGTAGTAAGCTAAAGCCCAATCCTTTTAAAGGTCATCTTGCCACCATATGAAAGAGCTTTCATTAAAACACAAATAGAAAAAGCAGACTGAGTCCAAATGACATCTGAGTCCATGGATCCAAGCATGCCTGAGGTCCAGACATCCTTCTAAGTAACGTTTAAAATATTCATCTGCTGTTTATCACACATGCATTAAGAATGCTGGCTCTTTCAGAGTATCTTTTGGGTTAAGTCAAACTGTATTTCAATTCTTCCTTTCCATCGGATACTTTTTAAAGAATAAAGTATTTTTAAACATCAGACACTAAAATATAATCATGGAGAATGCCATATTATAGGATTTAATGAACACAAAAAAGGAAAAGAAAAAAACAGTGATATCATAAACTGCCCTTTCTCTGAACTCCTATTTGTTATCCTAAGGAGGAAAATGTTTCAAGGGTGAACAGCATAGTAATTAACAGTAAGGCTCTGAAGCAAGATACCTGGAATTTAAATGCCACCTATACCACTTACTATTTATGTAGCCTTAGGAAAGTTACTCTGTGCCTCGGTTTTCTCATTTATAAAACTGGGGCAAATCTTGTGGGGTTACTGTAAGAATCAAATGAGATGATATGTAATGTACTTAAAACAATGCCAGACATATTATGAGTACTCAATAAATGCCAGTACCAGGTCATTAGTTATAATTATAACTATAATTATTGTTTATTTAGTTATTATATATACTATAATGGTGATGTGCAGAGATACAAAGAGTGTCCCTTCCTAAATCTCTCCTAACTGGAATCATTTCTCTTGCATATTTATTTCCTTTCCAAATCCTCTGTCCATCAAAGCAGGCAACTTCTGATGAGTCACTTAATCTCAAGCCTTTGATATTTATTAGATACTACCATGTTAAAGTTCTGCCTAAAAACTGGATATGCAACAGCAAGTGGAAAACAATTCAGATGTAATTGTTCTTCTCATGGAATGTACATTTTAGAAATAGCACAAAAAATCAAAATCGTCCTTATATATAAATAGGAAAAGTCTTATGCAGAAGAAACACAAAATTCTGACCTCAATATGTGAGAACGTATTTTGGGGTATCTGCTCTAGGTCTAGAGAGTCAAAAAAGCTTTCTTGAAAAAGTTATTTTTTTCAGCTGAGTCCTTCACAAGAGGAAAAAAAAGGAACAACACACTGATCTAGGAAGTACCTTGTGGGAATGACTAGATTTGGGGAGAACGGTGGCAGGCTGAACACTGAGAGGCCTATTCTGAAGCACAGACAACAAATGAAAGCAGGGCAAAAGAGGAGATGGGTAATGCAGGAGAAAACAGTCATATAGGAGCTTTAGAGCATATAAATGAGGTTTTGATTTTGTTACTTTTTAATATAGTAATAGAAAGTGGAATCAACTGAAGGGTCATTTTTTTTTTTTTTTCAAATTAGAAGCAATCACTCTGGCAGACTGTAGCTAAAAAGGAGAACACAGAGGAAAAAATTGAAGTGGAGAAAACAGAAGCAAATCGATTTCAATAGTTTTGGTAAAATAAAAGTGAAGAGAAGTAAATGGATATGATGCATATTTAGAAGGGAAAATAGAAGTGCATGGATTAATGATATAAGTTAGAAGCTACTAACTTTGACAATTGATGTGTTATGGAAACAGGCAGAGGAGAAAAAATAGAATGTTTCAAGGATTCTTACAGGCATCTGAGTTTTTACAACTAGCTGAATAGTGTTACCACTCACTGTGATAGGATTTAAAAAAGGAAGAACTTCCCATTCTGTGAGGAAGTGTTGGGAGCCATTCTGAACTCACTAGTTGAGAAACTCCTTATGAGTTTACAGTCAGTTTGCAAGGCTCTTGCCTTCAGATGACGACCAATACCCAGCCCCACTCAATTGTTTTTCTTGAGCACCAACCCCCAAGGCACCTTGTTGATTTATTGGGAGTGACTTATTCTGGCCCTGGTATGCTGATTGCACCTTGTGAATGAAATTATTGTAGCTTGGAAAAACGCTGATGCTTAGTAATCTGGAAATAGTGATCAGGACTGAGTAATTGATGACATAAAAAAGATTAGCTATTGCTTTCAGGTTTACATTAATAAAATAATAACTTTGGTACAGACTGATGTACTATTCCTGGGCATGGATGATGTTATATGAACTAGAAGCCCTGTGGCTAATGTTTAGATGTTTTCTTTGTGGTTATGAGAGCAAACATTGTGTTTCCTGAAAAACCTATTTTTCTTAATACTTCCCATTAAGTGATAAACAGGCTATTGACCCCTGCTCACAAAGAACTAACTTTTGCCTTTACTGTGCTAAAACCATTATCCTGTTTGTATCTGAATGCTAAAGATATCTTCCTTTCTCATATGATGAGCATGAATACCCTTATCTAAATCATAATAATAAAGTTATGCATATCAATGTTCTGGAAAGTTTTTACTGATCAAAAAATTTATCATTAGAATGCCACTTCTATGCTGTGCCCCAAATACTTAATCATAAAATAAAGTCGAGTCTCTGACAGTGAGGAGATGCCTGGCTGGTGACCAGAAAGAATCTCGGGGCTCTCTCATCCCTCTCTCACTGACACCGTCCATCCTTCAGGGACCCCTGGACCGGCTGGATCTGGACTCCTGCAAGAAACAATGATAAATAATGGCAACGGAAGGCTGATTTTGCAATGATCAGAAACAAAACAAAAGAAATTCCTTTTCAGGACACCACAAAAATTCTTGAAAATAAATTGCTTAAACTTTAAAAAAGTAAAGCAGGAACAGCATATTCAAGACAAAGAAACTAGAAGAGAAAAAATAATCACACAAGAACAGAAATCAATGAAATCAAATGCATATGTACAATAGAAAAACAGATCCAAAAATAAGTTCTTTGAAATGAATAAGGAAATTGGTAGGTCTGACTCCTAGCAAAACTGATCAAAATAGTAAGAAAGAAAATATAGATTATCAATGTCAAGGAATAAAAATGTGACATAACTTACACTTTTAATCATAAAAAAGATTAAATATGTTGATTAAAAAGAATTAAATTTGATTCTTTTGATAAAAATGAGAAATGCAAAATATTATCTCTGACACAGAATTAAATAGATGCTCTCAACAGCCCTAGATCTGTTAAAGAAACGAATATATAAATTGAATTTTTCCCAAAAAGGAAACTCTAGGACCAGTTGGCTGCCATAATGAATTCTTTCGTATCTTTCAGGAAGAAATAAAATTGTATTACACAAAACGTTTCAGAAAATAGAGAAAATTTTCCAATTCATTTTATAAGATTACCATAAGACTGACTCCAAATAGTACTAGCACATTACAATAAAGGAAAATTCTAAACCAATATCTCTCAGAAACATAAAAGCAAAAATCATAAACAAAATATATTTTTTAAAGAATACATTTAAAAAAGATAATAGAATATGATCTAGTGGAGCTATTCTAAGAATGCTAGGTTACTCTGAAATATGAAAATTAAGCACCGTAGAACTGCAACCTAAAAGGTAGAGAAGAGACTGAGAATTAACAGCCTGAGAAGTAGAAACAATATACAAGAGAGTATGATGTCATAGATCTGAAGGACAGAGAGTGTTTCAAGGAGAGCAAGATCTTTATCATATTTCTGCCCTGCCACAAACCGAGTTTAGGCCTGCCTGTACAAGTCATCCACTACTGTATAACAAACCACCATGAAAATCTCTGTGTTATACAACAGAAAGTATTTCTTTTGGCTATTCATTAGTCATTTAGGATTCCGTTAATATAGTCTAGACTCAACTGGACAGCTGTAAACTGAAGGTTAGATGTCATTCAGCTTCACAAATCTCTCATCCTCCCTGAGAATGTTTTCCTCACATCCACAGCAGAGACGCAACAGCACAAATAAATATGTGATGTCTCTTAAAACCCTGGTGTTGGAAATGGCACAGTATCACTTCTGCCCACTTTCTACTAGCCAAAGAAAAGCACATGAACAGGCCCAGAATCTAGAGATGAGGTGTATTTCCACTGGAAGTTTACTTCAAGGTCAAATAACAAACAACAGTTCTGAAGATAGAGAGTGGTGATAGTTGCACAACAATATGGATGCACTTAATGCCACTAAACTATATACCTCAAAATGGTCAAAATGTTCAATTAAAAAAATTTAATGTTTATTTATTTTTGAGAGAGACAGAGAAGCATAGAACAAGTGGGGGTGAGGCAGAGAGAGATGGAGATACAGACTCTGAAGCAGGCTCCAGGTTCTGAGCTGTCAGCACAGAGCCCAATGTGGGGCTCAAACTCTTGAACCATGAGATCACGATCTGAGCCAAAGTCAGATGCTTAACTGACTGAGCCATCCAGCCACCCAAAAATGTTCAGTTTTATGTTATGTGTATTACATTGCACATACAAAAATTATCAGTTTTGTCTACAGTGTGAAATGGTTTACAACTATTTAAACTTATGACGAAACATATTTTTACCTGTGTGGGCAGGTAGATGGTTTTTCAAAACTCCTTTGGGGGAAGGAGTATCTAAGCACAAAAGAGAAGAAGTCAGTGGATTAGACCATGGAGAACCTTGAGCTCAAGTCCTGAGAGTCCTGAGTCAGTTGATTAAATCACAGAGCGCCTTGAGCCCAAGTCCTGGATCCAAATTCCATTTGGAAACTGTAAAGCAAACCATGTATTCCAACATCTTCCAACTCATCACACACTTTTTATTATTCACAGTCGCTCTATGTCATCATGGCCCCTCTTTGCATTACCATAAGACCTCTAGGGTCATCACAATGCCTCTGAGTCCTCTTACATCATCTCAAGTACCTCCATCATCATCATGGTGCTTCTTGCTTCAAAACGGCAACTCTGAATGCAAGTGCTACATCTTTCCAGAATCCTTGAGAATCTGATAAGAAGCTGGGCTTGCTTTCCCAGAAAAAGCATACAGCATTTGGCATTAAGTTCTGAGTGACTGCACAGGCTGAAATTAAGAACAGGCACATTGAAGCAGCTGAAATAGTCCTAAGAACAGTCCAGGAGATGGAAGGGACCAAAAGAAGTCTGAGCAACCACCTATGCCCTGAATGCACAGGTTCAGCATGGTCACCCAAGCCCACAGGTCCACTTTATGACAAGGCTGAGTGTTGATTTTTGTAGGCCCTAGGCATATTTCCTTTTCAAGTCTACTTCCTCCATATAAAAATTATATTTTATACTGAATTGTTACAAAGATGATTATATTACTACTATCTATTAAAATATTTTCTTCAACCTAAAAAATAAAATACTAAAAGGGATGGATGTTGGAAAAGGCAAGAAATTAGGCCAATAACTCAATTTATCAAAAGTCTCCATTTTCTGGGTGCCCATGTGAGTGTCTTCTAATGCAAGATCACATACAGAGTCTTTTAATTATACCACCCTATCTAAAATTCCACAAAGTGCCTCCAATATTCACAGATAAATTTTGAGAAATTCATTATGCAGCAGTCACCATACAATGTGCTACACTAGTATACCATTATGAACATGGTTAATTGGATCAGTGATAGATCCCGTCACAAAAAAAGCATACAGAGTTAAATCTAGAGATCCAAGAGGCTGAGTGACAGCTCTAAGTGAAGTACCTTACACTGGATAATGAATAATGAATCTTTATTATTTTTGACAGTTTGAATTTGAGATGGAAAGAGGGCCTGGGTGGACCATGAGACTTCTTACTAGATCTTCAGACCTACTCTCAACAAAAAGTAACTTGTATTGCAGTGGGAGCAGCAGTGAATGATACGTCAATTCTCCATGTGGCCTCTGTTGTTAATGAGAATCTTTCCTGTCCTTAGATATATCTCTTAACCTACTTCCTTGTTTCTAGTATCATACTTTTCCTATCTACCTTCCAAGTTTTCAACAGATTAATTTATTTTAAATCAAATATTTCATCACTCACAGAACAAATTATATGCTCTTAGTAATTTCAGAATTTTTAAACACAAGGAACTTCTGATCATAATGAAGCTTAAAACTTTGAAATATGTGAAGAACATGATGTGATTCTATGAAATATCTGTGCTTTCTAAACTTGAAAATCAAGACAAAATTCTGTCAAGTTCAATAATCTATTATAGACTTCAGTATCCAATGGATACTTAAGCAGTGACAATCTTAATCAAACCTTCCTGTTCTATTTGTATATGTATAGCAAATTATATGGAAGAATTTTCTCCATACCTAAAAGTTATTACACCCAGAGGTGAGAGAGATTTAGGAAAGTATTGCATTTTTCCCATATTATCCAATTGCAATTTTTTAAAAATTCATGATTTATTTTTTATGATAAAATAAAGTCTTTTTACTAGTCCACATGTTCAGAATTCTGTCTGATTCATAAAAATTGGGAGAAACACTGTCCCAAAGCCTGTCCTTACAGTGAACTTACCTTGAAAGTGAGAAAACAAAGGAAAAGAAGAAACCAAAGAAGAACAGTGTGAATAAATTTGGGGAATATAAAAATATTTAAAAAGATCATTTATCATTATTATTCTTGATGTGTTTTATCTGATGAAGTTAAAAGTTAACTTCCCCATTGAATATGGTCACATAATACATCATTTTAAAAGGTCATGAGATAGTTCTACTTCAATCTGAGCCCACAATGTATTCATCTTTAGCATATGTTAAAAAATAAACTTTAAAAATTTAAATTTAAAATATATCATAGAAGATAAATTTGTACTAGGACAATCAAAAGCAAAATATTATAGTACTGACAGAGCATTAAAGGAAAGTAAAATTGTTCTGTGATGATAAAGTTACCCTACCTATCAGAAAGTCAACATTTTTCCAGTATAATTAAATGATGTTCCTTTCAGAAGTATCTGCTATAGTAAGCTGGCATAAAAACTATTATATCAAAGTGTATATGTGCAGAAACTTTTTCAAGATGTACTAGCCCTTATAAGGTTGACATTCTCTTAAGGTTTCATAGGACTTATGAATAATTCATTGGTTTTGTATTCACACATTTTTATTACTCATATAAACTTATTTATTTATTTTACCTATTACTTTGATAATGATAACAAATAGGCCTATTTAGAGAAAAATCCTTATGAAAATTTGAAATGGATCAATGCATTCACACTTCTAATGGTGTCATTTAAATTTCCAAGACATGATCCAACCTTTGCAATGAAACAGAGTAGCTCTGTCTGCCGTGTTGCAAGTCAAAGCAGTTATCAGCTGCACTGTCTTAACTCTATTCTGTTTGCAAGTGGTGGTAAATGGAATGTTTTTCTAACTCAAGTATCCTTTATATAATTTCCAAGTTTTTCCCCAAAAGTAATCCAAACCTGCTTTGTTAGTCCAAACTTCTTATCAGGGCATTCCAGACTCTTCATAATCAGGCATAAAATGTTCCAGGCATAATTCATATCACTCCCAATTATGAATCTTTTATTTCAGCCCTCTCAAATCTCTTACCACTAAACAAAATGTCAAAAATGCCACATTTCCAACTTTCTCCTTCTTACTGAAATTGCCTCTCAAGTTGTCAAAATTACCTCTTAGCTCTCATGTTTGATATTCAAATATTCCATTTGGGAGGAGCCTTCCCAAAATACTATCTAGCATAACTCCCTGCTTAGGGTTTCCACTGTGAGACCATTAGCTGTGGGGCTATCATGCATGGTAGTAAAGTTTGTACACTGCATAAAAGTACCCAGGGGAGAGAATCACAATATAAATCCAACCAGTACTTCACTTGCCCAGCCCATGTCCTATCATAGGAATGCATTTTCTAGGAGGAAAAAAAAATAAATAAAGTGGGGTGGAAGGAGGATACCTTTTTTTTTTTTTTTAAACCCACTCATCAATTTTCTGAACCATCCAGTGATAGGACTACCTTTGCCTAGAGGGAAAGCTTGTTCTAAGGTATACATCTTAGAAGAATGGGTTTCCTTCTAATTCACACAAAATTGCTATATTGGTTAGCTGCATATCTTGTTGGCTATTACATCTCTTAGTTATTGCATATACATTTTTCTTGGGAAAATTATTAGCTGAGAACAAATTAGGTACTTACTGATCTTTGCATAAGTAGTTGCCCGGTAACTACCCTAGAGTCTGGCACATAGAAGACAATAAGTGCTATATAGTCAATGAATTATCCCTTTAGAGGACAAAACTGGGGAGAAAATTGTATCAGATTTAAGATCCAGGATGAAACCCTGCCACCAGCATTTTCAGCATACTTATTTGGTTGTGATTTGAAGTTACTTACCACTTTTTTTTCAAAGCATTGTATCAATTCATAGTAATGATTAGGATGCCTTTAAATTCAGAAAATATCTACTCTAAAATAAAATTGATTTGTTTTAATTCTGTCTACATAATTCATTGGGATAAAGTTTCCTTATTAGTTTCTTCACAAGGAAGACAAATGCCTCATTAATTTTAAACATATCAATCTGAGAATGCTATACACACATCACATAGAGTAATGACTGACATTATAAGGAACACAATACACTGCATACCAAAATCAAACTACCCATTATTCACTCAGAAGAAATACACACCTTTATCCATACTTTATAAGCATCATGAAAAGAAATCCAAGTAGATACTTAAACTATAGGGGGGCTAGATGATGGAGAGACTACCATTCCATCATTAGCAGTAACTTCCTATGAAATGCATATTATATATGTAAAGATCTCCCATGTGAAAATACTCTTTTACATTCAGAAATCACTTAACAAAGACACATCTTTTTTAAACAACTCTCAGTTGAGTCAAGAGCATCAACTATCATAGAAACAAAAAATGTTATTTAGTTCAGTTTCATGTGCTGCTCTTTTATCCAATTATTTAAAAAATATGCATTACTCTCTTAAATCAATAAAATTAACACTTTTACTTGTCTGCCCAATAAATCTAAAAGTTGGATAACTTCCTGAGTGAAGAGAGGGGTTATGGCAAAGTTCTATTTCCTAGCCATTCTGGGCCATTATAAACTTCTCTTAATGGCATATTTTCTTTACAAGTGCTTTTACAAAGATGTTCCTTTTTTCACAACCTTGCCATGGCTTACCTATCTCACTCAGAACAAAATCTGAAGCTCTTACCATAGACTACCAGGCCTTAAACACCTTGTACGCTCCTGCTGAAGGACCCTTCCACACTGTGCCTTCAGCTTTGAAAGCTGTGCTTCCGGCTGTCCCAGTGCCCCCCGCCTTCACTTCATTCAGATGTCTGTATAAATGCGTGCTTTTCAGAGATGTCTGCCCATCACTGCTCTCTTCTTTCTCTGTTACTTTTCTTCATGCCACTTATCGGAATCTGATGTTATGTCAACTTGTGTATCAGACAATTCCTTCCACCAGAATATAAGCCCTAAGTGCATAGACTGTACGTGCTCACTGTTTATTTATATTGCCATCATTTATAACAATGCCTACCATAAGGAGCTTAACAAAATTTTATTAAGGAAATGAAATAATATCACTGTTAATCATGTATATCGAATCCACCTGAAGTTGCACAGAGGCATTTAGCATCATTAAAGATATAATAGCATGGCTAAAGAGACAGATAATTGACAAAAATCAGAATATTTTGGTCCATCAAATCATATGTGAACCCAGCTTAATCTGTTGACCATAGTAATATATGAACTATAATTTAAGGATGCTTTTCATCTTTAGTATATTACTAATAGTTTTTAAATGTGAAGGTATATAGAATGTTTTCATGTACTTCAAATTGGACATTTTTGTATTTTTGTACATTTTGCCCTTGTTCTTAATTTTTGACATGTCAGATAATGAAATAACTGTGTAACATAACTATTAGGAGAATACTTTCTTCAGATAAAACAAGTCATTTATATAGGAATGCCTACTGTTCAAAATTGGGATAGTATGACATTTTTGAAGATATATCCTTGTCAAGTGCCTTATGCCACTGAATAGTAGAGCAAAGTTAAAATTCAACTTGTACACCAGGGATGGATTATACATTATCTGCAACTTTATAACTATTTTCCCACCATTGTGTATTTCCCACCACTGGCTCCTGTGATTATATTCATGAGAAGAATATTTTAATCATGACTGCAACTACCTATTCATTTCAACACTAAGAATCTTGAGCACCAAGGGAAATGTTTAGAATATTAGGTACCAGAATTCATGGGGGAATTTCCATGTATAAGTAAATTCATATTGAATATATTAAAATTTGTGGGTTACAGCTTTGCTTACAAGGAAAAAAATTAAAGGAACTAATGATGTTAAGGTATAATCTAACTTCTTTACTTTCCCAAACAAAACCTATAGAAGTCACTGTGTTTATAACACCTGGTTCAGGTGTAAAATAAATTGTTTTTCCAAAATTATTGTAGTTGTTTTTTTTTTTTTAATTTGAAGAAGGAAATGTCTTTTTTGGCTTACATCTATTTACTCATAAAGCCAAATTATTAGGCATCTTTTATGTGCTGATACTGTGTTGGTACAACAGAGATTATTGAGACACAATTGCTACCCTTTCAGGTACACAAAGCTGAGTAAAAATCAGTCCCGAACTCTAAATAGAGTTTAGAGTCCAGTGAGAAAGACAGGCATATAAAGATACTATTGCAAACATAAATGGAGCAATAGTGGAATACACAATACATTACAAGACCTTCAAGAGCTGGGAGCTTTAGGAAGGGCTTTCCAGGAATGCTTGAGATGTCTTGAAAAATGAGTAAGGGTTATACAAATGAATGAGTGGTGAGGAAGGTAATGTGATAGTACATTTCACAGAGACTGCAGTGAGTCCCTGGGGCGAGGAACAAAGAAGCTAGAGAGGAGACAAGGCTCACATCAGGAAGTTCCCCATAAGCCTCCAACGGTTCGGACATTCAGCAGGTGATTGACATAATCAAAGTGCAGAGGTATGTGGAGCATGGACATGAAGAGACATTGAACTGAGGGCAGGGGACCAGTTGGGAGATGTAATTGTGTAAGAATGAGAAGATAAGAGCCTGACCAGGTTGAAGCAGTAAAGATAAAGAAGGGGGAATATATATGAAATCATTACAGAAGGTCAATCAGTAGGACTTTTTGGTTTATTGGAATGAGAAGATGGGTAAGAAGGAAAAGAATAGATGATTCACATGTTAGTGACATAGTGGGGATGAGAAGATGGGGGAGAAGAAAAGGAAGAGATAACACACATTATTGAAATATTGGGGGTACAAGTGAAATTTAATGGAAATGCAACTATAGAATTGTCAATAATTAAAGTGAGTTGTTCAAATATTTCCCACTTGTTCCCTCTGGGTGTATTATGTTTTACTAGTTGTTAACATGAACTTCTGTCCCATGTCTTGCTTTGGCCAGTGAAATGGGAACAGAAGTGATATGGCCTATTTCCAAGAAATTTTAAGAGTAATTGCAAAATTCTGTTATGTTCTATTTTTCCTCAAACATGAAGTCAACAACATCTCAGATCAAGGCTATCCCTTTAATTTGGGTCCAGGATGAATACAAACTTTGGAGCACAGCCTTGGAACAAGGCCACCCCTGACCTGGAATGCACATGTAGCATGAGACAGAAATAAACTTTTGTGGTCATAAGCCACTGCCATTTCTCAGATATTTATTTCCACAACATATCTGAGCCTAATTAATTCAATAGCTATCCTAATATTAGTCTAAGAATAATTATCTAAACAACTCATTGAGGAGTAAATGGAGTGAGCTTGATAGAAGTTTAGAGCACATGAGTGCTGATATCAGAACTATAAATTATCATGAGGTAGGTACAGAGGATAGTGGCTAAGGTTCAACTCAAATGAATTCAGGAAAAATGTTTGCCCTGAAGTCAAAAAGTGAGTTTAGGATCCAAAAAGAAAGGGTTCTTACTTTCTGTGATAGCAATGGAGTTTAAAAAGTAGTAGCAAAGTGGTCTAGATGAAGGTAAGGACCTATCTTCTGAGAAATGCTGATCTATCTTAAAAGAAGTACCTACAACTTGAATGCAAGAAGAATACAGTGCCCAGGATGGATGGCAATTAATGGTAAAATGGTAAAATTATACTTAGCTAATTTCAATTCATGTGACTACATCTGTAATCAACTGAACATACACAGTTTATATTCTGATTTGTCCTTGCAATACAGCAAAAGGTAGTCTGGGTATTTTTTTAACTGCTACATGGCACATGCTGCTTGTAGTAAATGGAACAGAAGGTTGCCACACAGAATGGATGGATGGATGTAAACTCCAAAAATAAGTCTTTCTAGGAGAAATCCCATTTCTTTCTGCTATATTCTTTGGTGTAGTAGCAGTAAACAGTTATCCAAAATAGAATATAGATATATTTTTATATTTGAGAGTTCAGAAAATATGTGTTATATATACTTTTGCTTAGGAGGCTCCCTGAAGATGATGATTCAGAAACAAAGAGAAACTGGGATGAAAAATGAGGAAGACATGGCCAAAAGAATTAGGCCAAGAAGGCATGGCATGATACGATATCTGGTAAAACACTGCACTCTATTCCTCTCTAGTTAGTGGGCTATGGCTGAATAAGTTATACTTTGAATCAGCCACTATCACATGGTAGCACAAAAATATTAATTTTTTTCAGGGAAGATCATTTATGAATTGCTGCAACATCTGCATTATTTTCTTAGTCACTAGCTATATATGCGTTAATTGGCATGACAAGAAACATGAGTTGTAGCTGAACAGACTACATAAAGTATTCTTGTGTGTGTGGTTTTTGCATAATGGCATCACATTGTAAAATAACTACACTTGCTTTTTCTCCCTCAACAATATGTTCTTGAGATTTATCCACAGACCTAGATCTAATTCATTACTTTCATCCGCTGAATAGTACCCAATTGTATGAGCTGTTCTGAGAGTTTTTCTTTTAAGATGTGAATTTTCCATGCACTGTGATTATAAATACATTTCAAATTATTTCTATAATTTGTGCTTTCCAATTATTACACTTTTCTAACTTTGTTTTTCTCCTTTCTTGAAATTTCATGTTTATTCTCTAACCATTTAAAAATGTCTGTAATTTCTATTCTTTCATGTTAGCTCTTAACCTTATAATAAACTTCTCTTCACATAGTTTGCAAACAATACCTAAAATTAATCATATCTCTGCCTCTTACCTAAACAAGACAAGGACTTAATACAATTTAACTGTTCCCTGAACCCCTTACAAGCAGCAAATTCCACTTAATCTTTAACTACAGTTTTGTATTCTGTCTCAATTTGTTCAAATATTACTGCCTTTATCTCACAAGCCTATATTTAGGCTTGACTTTATTACTTTATTTTTATGTTCTTGCTCCATGCATTTTACCACCTTCCCCCAGCTTTTTTTTTTCTTGGTTCATTTCCTTTATCCTGCAGTAAATCTTTTAGAAGTTTTTCAGTGATGGTCTGTAAGAAATAAACTATTTTAGTCTTTGCATATCTTTATCTTACTGTCACTCCTGAGTGATGGTTTAATTGGGAATTAAATTCTAGGTTGACAGTCATTTTCCTTCAGCTCTTTGTTTCCATGCACGTATTTCTGTTCATAAGACTTCCTTCAGCTTAATCTCCCTTCCTTTATAAGTAATTGTAATTTTAATATTCTCTTGTTTCTTTTAAGATTTTCTCATTATCATTGATGTAGTACAGTTAATTATTTTTTTCTCTCAGTGTGCACCTTTTTTGTTTATACTGCTCAGCTCTCAGTGAACATTTCAATCTGATGACTCACAGGTTTCTTTGTTTCTGGAAACAGAAATTATTTCTTTAACAATTTCCTCATCTTTATTCTAAACAATACCTTCTTAAAATGTCTATTAAATATATATTGAAGTTTATTAGTCTTTTTTTTAACTTCTTCTTTTTAACTTCTTTCATATTTTGCATTTCTTTATCCCAATGTTATTTCCATGTGGTTTGCTTTGTTGTATTTTAAAATATAACATTTCTCATCAACTGAAAAGAGTTCACCATTCATCTCTTCAAATGATCCTCTCCCCTTCATCAAATAGCTTATTTTTCATTTCCAAGTCTTATATAATTCACTTTTTCACACGTTACCTGTCATTGTTTTGTAACTTCTTGTTATTGTGAGAGGAATAATTTATCTCTTTAAGAGTTATGTATATATTGATTTTAATGTCCTTTTCATATAGTTTGACTATTTCCATTTCTTCAGTATCATGTTTAGTTACTCTGCAGATCTTCACATAGTGGTTAGTATTTTGGTTTGCTTTCATTTTTGTCACTTTACCATGCAAGTCTTCCCTACCCTGTGCTTCGCATATGCCGGGATTTATCTCTCCACATTCAAACTGGTAACTGATATATTTGGCGGACTTCTGTGTAAGTATAGGCCAAATTCCCAGTTCTGGATGTTTTTCTCTCTTTCTTTCCCAAGTCCCAGAGTGCAAGGCAAAACTCCACCTCTGTTGTTATTTCTGACGAACCTCTGGGGTCCTTTCAATTCTTGACTTAAATTTTTACTTCCTGTAAGCCATATAGCTACTCTGTATTTGAAACCACGGATTTTGCTGTTTTTCTGCCCTATGGAGATGTTTCTCTTGTTTTTAATCACATCTGTGTACACTTGTGTATGCATGAATGTGGGTATATACACTTTTCTATGATTCAGAACACAGAGGAGGAAGATTAAGTGTCTGTTCACTCTGCTATATTAAACAAAATTTATATTTATTGATTTTTAGCATAAAATCAGCCCGATCCCACCACTCCCTACCAATCCCACTGTTTTTAATTATTTTCCCCATAGCATTTATCCCTTTGGATATGTGAACTATTTGACATACTGGATTTTTTTTTTCTATGTGCATATTCTATTTTGATAAAAGTAAAGCAATGTTATGTATAAGCAAGATGAACAGGGAGAAATAGCAGTGGAAGAAAAGTAAAATGGAAAAATAAGGGGGAAATCAGTTTGGAGCATGTTTTTATTTTTGTTTTTCTGATTTTTTTTGTTTTATATTCCATTTAAGAACCTGAAAATTTTTATTTGCAACGTGCAGGGTTATGTAGTCTAATTATGATGAAGAAAACATGTAAGCAATCACAGAAGTAAGAATGTTTGCTGTTACTAGAAGAAAATTCATGGAAGTTGAGATGATTGAATACTTACAAAGCAATGAGAACACCATGGTAGTTTGTACCTCAGTAGGCCAAAGACAAAAGAATATTGATTCTTTCCTAACAGAATGCAAGGAACAGTTTCTTGCTCTGGACTAATTAATTCATTCCTAACAGAAACCAAAGATCACTTTTAGTGCATGACATTATTTTGATAGGGGGTACTGTCTTCTACTTTCCTTAAGCTTCATGATGACCATGAAGTTGCAAAGAGAGAGGCAGAGTGAGTTGGCTAAAACAGGCTTTGGAAACATAAAGAGATAACATCCTGGTAAAGTCTGTTACTCTAATTCCTATAAATCACCTTAGAGAAGGGAGTATTGTGGTGGCAACAGACACTAGAAAATCAATACTCCAGTCTATTGATGTATCATGATCAATTTGCTAGAAAGGTCTGTTCTGGAATATTCTGACAGTATTCTTTCTCATTGATCTAAATATTGAGGTGGTAGGTATTCATTGTAATTGTCCTTAAAATTTACTTCATTATTGAGAGTTTTAGTGGAATCATGAATACTTAATGATCCTAGAGGGAAAAAAAAGACTTTAAAATATACCTCAAAATTGCCAATGAAAATGCTTAGATGGTAAACAACACCGTTTCCAAGGTGGAAAGTTTTATTGAATAAATGCAGAGACAGCTGTTTTCAGAAAATCACATTTTCCTCAGTCCCGAGTGAGACATGTTCTTACACATCACAACATTAACAGTCACATTGTGTTACTTGATTTAGTGCAACATAATGCACTGTGACTAATGCAACGCGATGGTACAGATTCATGTAAGAGAAAAATCCATCACCTAGGAAATGTGAAACAAAGATGTACTTTTCTGAAAACAAAGGTTAATAAATCAAAATTTTCTGAAGAAAGAAAAGTCATGCAAAAGAGAGTTTTATTCCAAAACACATTTCAATCCACCATTGCAGTGATCCCTGGGTACATTAGGGAGGGCAACAGGAATCAAACATGAAAAGCCCTTAAGCTGTTTGAACTCAGCAGTACTTAGTGCTTCCACAATATTTTCCTCTGTAGTACCGATCTTTGAAGCAATAGCCTCTTTGTCAATTTTCTCATGCATTGCACAAGTGACTGCTACACAAGCCCAGTTGACAACTTAGTGTCCTTTCTCCACCATCTCTAAAACTGTACTAGGGTTACTGAGGAGATAATAGAACATTACTTTGTAAAGTCCACTTTTCATACACTATGAAGGAGGCAGAAATAAGTGGGGAAAAAATGAGTTACTACAGGCCTGTGGCTGGTTTTGGTTGTGTTTACTCATGGGTTCTTTCCTTGTTGGGATCTTTATCTAATAATAAATATACTGGACAGATAGCAGGAGACAAAGGTTGGACTATCAGTCAATATTTTGAAATAGGAAAACTTTTTTATTTTACGTCTCAAAAAGTTTTCTTAAGAAATTTAATGGTGGCGGGGAATACCTTTTGGGTATTTGGACTCATCTACCGGTCATTATATTCAAAGAAAATAAGATCATTTGAATATTAGTCTATCCTTCATCTTGATCTTATAACTCTGCAAGTTAATTTAGAGTATATTTTTGTGTGCCTGGGTAGCTCAGTCAGTTGAGCGTCTAACTCTGGATTTCATCTCAGGTCATAATCTCACGTTGGTGAGTTTGAGCCCTGCACTGGGCTCTGCACTGACAGCATGGAGCCTGCTTGTGATCCTCTGTCTCTCCCTCTGTCTCTCTCTCTTGCGAGCACGTGCTCTCTCTCTTTAAAAAATAAATAATAAACATTTAAAGGATATTTTAAAGTTTAACTGTTAAAATAATTGTTTGAAGCTCTTTTTACTCCATTCTTTTTAAAGCTCTAAAGCCAATGTGGAGCTTGAACTCACAATTCAAGAGTCACATCCTTATACTCTACTGACTGAGCAAACCAGGTGTCCTGTCTTTTTACTTCCTTGATTAGACTGGAATTATTGAGCAACTACTTTTTTTCTGGTTACTTTATATATAGTTGAGGGTGTAAATTATTGAGCATCTACTTTTTTTCTGGCTACTTTATATATATTATGCTATTTCATATGGCAACACTAAAAAGTATGGGCTGTTATTACCACTTTCCAGATTCTTGCATCATCTCTTCCCGACACCTGAGCACTGGTCAAGTGAGCCTCATTAGTGAGTGTGATGTAGAAGAGGCTTGGTTAAACCCTTCCAGAGGGGGCCTTATTCTATTAGAAAGCAGTGTCCATGGGGAAAAGAACCAACCTGGGCTCACTAGTGAATGATGAGAGGCAAGAGAGTCTGGAGGGTAAGAAGCCACCTTGGACATTGCAGCCTTTGCCACACTCTCAACTGAATTCAGACATACAAGTGATCAGAGCTGCACCACATGGAGCCACCCAGATGAGCTCCATCAACTCATAAAATCAAAACAAATAATTTGTTACTATTTTATGTTACTACGTTCAGAAACTTTGTTACATAATGAATGGCTGATACATTGTCCTTCAGGTTCTCACATCTTTTGAATGAGAGGCATTTACAAGTAATTAAAACACACACACACACACACACACACACAAATTATGACCACAAAATTAATTTTGTCTTCACCAAGGAATCCATACCAAATTCCGTCATATAAGAAGACTTTGAGATCTTACAACTTCCTCAGATGTCTTACCTCACAGTGTATCATTAAATTGATTACAGGTGCAAGTGGTTCATTTAATAAAATCATCCTATTAAAGGGAATGTTAATTGTAACAATATCTCCTGCTTATTGAATGTTTATTGAGTAGCTTATTGCTACTGTGTTGCACATCCACATCCATATCTTAGCAACATCCTAAGATATGTACTATTATTTTTCCTATTTTATTCCTATGAAAATTGGGGCACATATTTTATGAATTTATACAAAATTAGACAGTTACATTTGGCAATAACAAATTCAAACCTACATACAACTGAATCTAAAATTTGCATTCTTATCCACTATATTCTCTATAGAAACTTCTCATGTATTACTTTGAGGATAAGCAGCGAAGGGACCTCAATAACATATACATAGGTAAAGTGAGTTGTCCTCTGAGAGTTAAACTATAATGTCAGCATATAACACATAATATAAAACGTAAGCAAAGTCACTTTAAGAGACAAATAAAACTCAAGTTTGAACAAAATATGGCTGTAAGATAGCTTATTTCGTTAAATATACCTAAAGACACAATGTGAGCAATTTGAAGAAGAAATACAGAATTAGACCTTGAAAAAGAAATGTCAAAGAAAAGCAGTGGCTGTGCTAATTGAGAAACTATTCTGGCAGAGAGCATCTTCCAATTGATGTAGAAGGTATTTTTCCACAAAAAGATTGATTCATAAAGCTAAATAGTGTCCAATATTTAGTTTATCCATACATCTAATTTTCTTTGTTCTTCAGATATACTTCTGGTTATAATTTAACTTGTCCTGACACATAAATTTGTTAAGTTGATGTTCCAGTTTTTAGACTTCAGTCAACTCTGAGACACATAGAATGTTTGAACTCTGGCTGACTTCACCAAGGTTTTGCTACCCTGAGCTCTCTTGGTATTCAGCCAGTTTGCCATAGAAATGGGACTTCTTTAAATGTATTACAAAATGCTAGCCTGGTCACTGCTTGTCTCATCTACCCACACTTGAGGAAATCCCTGGCCACTACCCATCTTGATTAATTGGAGAACTCCATAACCCAGCCCAAATGCTTCTAAACAAAGTAAGGATCCACAATTGACCTACAGATAGTATGGTATAGTGGAAAGGGTGAGCCCACAGGCTTTGAGGTCTGCCTCTGGTTTCAAATATGGCTCTGCACAGAGTAGCAGTGACCTTCACCCAATTACTTACCCATACTCTAGTTTTCAAGTCTATAAAATAGATATAATAAAATAATGCCCTCCTCTCAGAATTATACATATTAAGTGAGTTAATACATGTAAAACACTTACAATAGTACATACCACTGGGGGGCCTGGGTGACTTACTCTGTTGAACATCTAACTCTCGATTATGACTTAGGTCAGGATCCCAAGGGCAAGAAAATGAGCCCTATGTGGGACTCCACACTGAACACAGAGTGTGTTTGGGATTTTCTCTTTCTCTCCCTCTGGACTTCTCTCTCTTCCTTACTTGCTTGCTCTTCCCTCTCTCACTAAAAATATTAAAAAGACAGAGAGAGAGAGAATAGTGCATAGCATGTAGTAATCACTCAAGAAATGTTAGGAGTGACATGGTGAGGATGATAATGAATATGGTGGCATCTGGTTCAAAAATGGTAAAAAGGTGATTGAGACTGTCCCCAAGTATCTCTTTGGTGATGTACAAGAAAGATATAGAGGGAATTTATCAGTTTCTGGTGTGAACTAGGTCATGTCAAGTGTACTGGTTCATGTAGAATGAGCCAGCACAAGAAAAAGAATGAAAGTGGGGCGCCTGGGTGGCTTAGTCGGTTAAGCGTCCGACTTTCACTTAGGTCATGATCTCGCGGTTCGTGGGTTCGAGCCCCGCTTCGGGCTCTGTGCTGACTGCCAGCTCAGAGCCTGGAGCCTGTTTCAGTCTGTGACTCCCTCTCTCTCTGACCCTCCCCTGCTCACGCTGTCTCTCTCTCTCCTAGAAATAAATAAAAACATTTAAAAAAAAAAGAATGAAAGTAAAATAAAACCTACAAATAGAGATAACCAAAGATGAGAGAAGCCATGAAACTCCAAAGTTATGGAGAAATTATCCTTTGTTCTAGATTTTTTTCAGTTTTATGGTTCTATCTTGACATAAGACTTACTTTGTTTCTTGTTATTAGATGAGCATGGAGTTGCCAGTTGTATCCTAACAATACACAATGCTCTTCTCTCCACCCCTGGCCATAAGCCACTTAACTGGCTTTCTGATTGTTACATCTGTAAATTTGTACCTTTTGTTTAAAACTGTATAGCTTAATACACTACTTAATTGAACTACTATATAGTCTTTTCTACTTTATTCTGCCTTTGCATATCTGCCTTCTGTCATTCATTTGAAGTTGCCACATCAATAGTGTGAATAGCATAACTGGAAATTAAAAATGACCTGAAATCAAGGACAATTAGATTGAAATGAATATAGGAAATACATTCATTTCCCAGATACAGAATGGATGTTCATGGACTCTGTGCTGACAAAGATATTAACTCCCTCACTTTCTCCACCACCACTACCACCTCACCAGGGCATAAACCAGGAATATTCAATTACTTGCGGTGACCATTTCATTAATACAAATTCCTGACATGTGCATCCACCATCCCATTCTCGGCTTTCTGTTTATCTGTCTCTCCTTTGGGTGGTTCCCCTCTGCTCTCTGTCTCTGCCTTGTTTTCTCTCTTTCGTTCATTTTCCTTATCTTGTTTCTGAACTATCACTTTTAAAGGACTGAATTTTAAGTTTCCTCTTTAAATCTCTGAGGAATCTGTGTATACTTTCTGAATAAATATTAAACTGTATATCATACAGCTCAGATTCTACTAGTTAAAAACTCATTAATGGGAGCAGATTGATAGTTTGTTGCTGCTTTAATCAAAGAGTGCCATGGAAAGGCATTTTAAACAGTGATGTCATTTTCTAAATTGACATGACTCCATTATAAGAAGAAATACTTAAGTTGATCCTGAAGTTGAAAGGTTTCTTTTCCAGTAATATAGGACATTTCAGTTTTAATTTTTAATCTGCTAACAAAATATTCACTACCAAAGAATAGGATTTTTCCCATTTTCTAATTTTTGCCTGAATCTTGGGGGGTCTAAAATTATTTCCAGATATCTCAAAAAGTAAATCCTAAGTGTTTTATAACTAGGGAATTAGGATAAATTTCTAGAGAAATCTGGTAGAATAGCTACAAACTAGATTTCTTTCCAAAATCAGTGTTTTTATTTCTTTTGACAGGTACATCATAACCTTCTTCTGATCTCCCTTGCTTATTAGAAAGAAGCCTCAGGCTACTGGATCTTAGCACTAGAAAGAATTGTTTAGAGATTTACCTAGCATCATATAAGTTGGTCTCGTAAAGCCAAAGCCATACACTATCCCTTAGCAGCCTATTTGGGGCATTTTTCAACTGTAACAGGAAAATTTGGCATATCTGACTCCATATTGCTTCTATTTCCCTTTCTGTTGGGACCTATAGCTTAGATACTTCTTAACTCTGCATGTAGGCATGATAACATTTATGCAAACTGCCCTACTTGAAGTCAACAGTCCATGAAGAGATAAGAAAGTATGTAAAGAAATAATATTTGCTATGTATAAGATGTGTAAGAGCACCATGGGGATTCCTGTATGCAAAGATCAACTACCAAGGACAGAAAAGTTTCATGACCTTCTTCAGATTCTTGTGGGTGCCTGAATGTCTACAGATGTCTCTCATGTTCTGATTCCAACCTCCTCTCACTTTTCCCTTGTAGTAACATAAAAGACTTCCAAATTTCATAATAGGTTCAGATGTTTCTTTAGGGCTTTAATCCACCACCTTCTCAGTTTGCTGGCTTTCCAAATAGAGTTGCTTTCCCTACCCCAACATCTTGCCTCTTGAGTTATTGACCTGTAGTGCACCATTATGCTATACAAACATATTATGTGTTCTTTGAAAATCAATTCCAATCTTTTATATCACTCTTTCAAAGTTTTTGACTTAGCCATTAGTATATGGAAGTTTAATTATGATTTTGGCAAGACCATTAAGGTATTTTTATGGCAATGAAAAATCCTCTCCTTTTCATTTTTAAGTTTGACGTTCTAGGACAATAAATCCAGGAAAATAGTTTTTGAAAAGAAACATTTTGAGGTTGGGTTTGTTTAAATAGAGAAGAGTTTTGTTTTGTTTTTAAATTGTAAAACAATTCAGATAAGCATACAAATGTAGAGGTTAATGTAACAAATGTATATTTATTAAAACCCAGTTTTATAAATTTTAAAATTTCACCATGTGCACCTCACCTTATTTTTAAGATATGAAATATAAACAGAGTTGAATGACCTGTGTACTACTTTCTGATCCTCTTTTTTATCAAAAGAAGCCACTATCATATTTCTGGTATTTATCATTTTCATAAATGTTTGCCTACTTAATGTTTGTATATCCATAGAAAACATATATTATTTTTTGTTAATACCTATCATGATATAAATAGTGGTTTATTGAACTGTTTTTGCAATGTACTGTTTTCCCTCTGTTGATTAACTGCACCTCTAGTTCATGTGTTTGAATGGCTGCAGAGTTTCCCATTTTACAAATATATTTTTGTATATTCTGATTGCTTCCAACTTTTCTTATAAATAACTTCAATGAGCATTCTTATCATCCCTCCCTCTGCATCATGTGTGAGTACATCTGCAGTATATACATAGTAGAAGGACATTTCACATACATTTTCTAATAATTATCACTGGTGCTTAGAATACTCTTTTAATAATTTGTCTTTAGATGCTCTTGTAATTTCTATGCAGATAACCATGTCTTCAAATAAAGATGTTGTTCTCTTCTTCTTTCCAATTTTTATACCTCTTCCATCTTTTCTTGACTTCAGCTAGGGCTTCCTAGCTTAAACCAGAAACACGACCTCATAATCTTCCTGAATTTAAGGAAACTTCTAAAGTTTCAACACTAAGTGTAATGTCTGTTGTTGTTTTCATTGGTACTATTCATCAGGATAAAGAAGTTTGCTTTTTCTAATTCCAAGTTTTTATCTTGAGTGTTAAACTTCGAGTGTTTTTCTCTGTCTTTATTGAGATGATCATTTGTTTTTCATCTTTAATTTTCAATGTAACGTCTTTCCATACAATCATCCATAAATTTCTAAGATAAACTCTACTTAGTTAAAGGATATTTTCTTTGTAAACTTCTGAATTGAATTTCCCAATATTTTTTATAGAAGTCATAAGAAAATTTAGAATAGCTTTCTTTTTCTGGTCTGTCCTTGCCATGTTTTTATATTAAGATTTTATTTGCATACATTGTTTTAGAAAATGCTTTTATCAGAATTAAAATTATTAAACTTATAAAATTTTATAATTTTTAAGATCAGAATGTTGTTATGTATGTATGTTCCCAGAATGTAAGAAAAACTTCTGTGAAACAATCATCTATATACACATGGATGGATGGATGGATGGATGGATGGATGGATACATGCATGGATGGATGGACAGAAAGATAACTGCATACACAGATGGAAGGACGGATGGGTGAATGGATAGATAGAAAGAGAAAGGGAAGAAAGGAAGGAGGACAATTGAAAAGAAGGACTTTGGGCTTTTAATTAATTATTGAGTTTTTTAGTGCTTACTGACATATTTGTCTCCTTGAATCAATTTTCATAATATTTTTTCCACATAATTATCATTTTTACTAGATTTTCAACTATGTCTACATGCTGTTGTTCACAGTATTCTAATTATTTACCTCTACCATATTTGTAATTATATTCCCTCTATTCTTCATGTTTTTATACTTTAATTGGTTTTATTAAGGATTTGCTAATTTTTTAGTTTAGTTTTTCTTTTTTTTTTAAATATTTTTTTATTTATTTATTTTTAGGAGAGAGAGAGAGAGAGTGAGAGAGAGAGAGAGAGAGTGTGAGCAGGGGAGAGTCAGAGAGAGAGGGAGACACAGACACTGAAACAGGCTCCAGGCTCTGAGCTGGCAGTCAGCACAGAGCCCGACGCGGGACCTGAACCCATGAACCGCGAGATCATGACCTAAGCGAAAGTCGGTAGCTTAACTGACTAAGCCACCCAGGCACCCCTAGTTTTTCTTTTTATAGACTGATTTTCATAGAACAGCTTTTCTTCTTGCTGTTTAGTTTAGTGTTGCTTTGTGTCCTGCTTTGTCAATAACTATTTTGTCACTAACCGATATTTTTATTCTTACCTTGAGTGTGCTTTGTTTAGGCTTATTCTTTCATTTTCCCTCAACTTCTTAAGTTGTGGAAGTAATTAATATATCTTCATTCTTTCATTTTAGTAATAGTATATAAGAATATAAAATTATATACTTTTTTGCTGCATTCTACACTTTTGGGTGAGTGGCAATTGACTCCAAGTTTATTTCTAAATATTGTACATTTTTCATTGTGATGTAAACAAAGAGGAACTAAAGAATGAAATTTTATTTCTATCTTATAGTTTTTTTGTAAAGTTATCTTTTCAGTGATAATTCTAATTTTGCTTTTTTTTGTGATAAGAGCACATGGGCTGTATTTTTAAAGACTTTTTATAAAGGGTTATGCAGGCCATTTTTGCAAATGGTACACAGTACGTGGGGGAAAAGTATATTTTCCATGATTTAAGTACATGTTAGATTACCTACCACAATATTCTATCTTACTAATTTGGCTATTAAACTACTCTGCAAACTAGTTATTTCTTCCCTGCTTCATCTATTAGTTTTTGATAGATTTCTGTCAAAACTTCTCCTTTTCTTTCTTCTGATTTCTTGTCTTTTCTGGATGGTAACTCTAGCAATTTTAAGAGAAGGTATCTAATGGTATCAATTCTCTATTCCTCCTCAATCCCAGAAAAGATCTTAGCAAAATTACCTACTGAATACAATCACTATTTTATTATTTTTCATTTTTCAATTTTACTATTTTTAAGCACAATATGTATTTTTATTATTAAGATTAAGTAACATATTTTATCAACCTAGATGTTTGTGGTTGTTTCTTTATTCTATACTTTGTCTCTGAATTTTCTTTTTTCACGCAAAAATCATCCTTAACTATTCAGTGGTGGTCTGGAAATATTCTCTGTGTCTTTACAAATATGAGAAATAACTTTATTTCATTCTCACTTTCAAATAATAGTTTACCCAGTTTTACTACTAGACAGTGAGTGTTATTTTTCCTAAGCATATTGACCATGTTTCTCCATTCTCTTCTCTCCCTCTACTGCCCTTGCTGAGAAATCCGATCTATTACTCCATATAGACATTCTGTCACTTTCCTCTTGTAGCTTTTAAAATTCAAGAAGTCTATCTTTCTCTTTTCTCACTTCTCTGCCATCAATGCATAAAACCTATTTTTGAAATTTTAAAGGAATTTTGATGTGGGAAAACAAGACTGCATGTTTCAAACTTTTGATTTGTATTTACTAATAAAGTAAGAGCCAAACTGAGGCAGAATGTCTTGATTTTTTAAAAATTTTTGAATCTTATATCTGCCAGACAACCAGCTAGGATTGGGTAGTCTATCTCTGATTCAGTGTGTCAAGTTTATGGTAGTGGTGGCATAGACACATAGGAATTATGCTTTATTTTCCTGAACCAACAAGATTAAATATATCACTAGTTTCCTTAATAGTGCTTAGTGCATAATTCTCATATTAAATATTATTTGACCAATACATTATGCATTGAAATTTATCAGAAAGGTCCTAATTTGCATAAGAAAAGATGGACGTATGTATAAGTCTGAGTCCCCATAAAGTGATTAAAAAAAAAAATCTCCCAACCAAACTAGTGTCTTCTCCAAAATCATCATTACTGACTATACTAAATTTGTATTTTTTAATTAATTATTTTACAATTTCAGTATAATTAACACCTAGCATTATATTAGTTTCAAGCATACAATGGAGTGATTCAACAGTTCTATATATACTCAGTGCTTATCATGATAAGGGCACTATTGCTCCCCTTCACCTGTTTAACCCATCCTCCCACCCATCTCCCTCTGGTAACCATCAGTTGGTTCTCTATATTTAAGAGTTTGTTTTTTGTTTGTCTCTCTTTTTTTATTTTGTTCATTTGTTTTGTTTCTTAAATCCCACATATGAGTGAAATAATATGATATTTGACTTTCTCTGAATGACTTATTTCACTTAGCATTATACTCTTTAGATCTATCCATCTTGTTGCAAATGACAAGATTTCATTCTTCTTTATGGCTGAGTAATATTCTATTGCATATATATATATATACACATATGTATATATATATCCATGTGTGTGTATGTATGTGTGTGTGTGTGTGTGTGTGGATCACACACACATCCACACACACACAAATCTACATCTTCTTTATCCATTAATCTATTGATGGACACTTGGGTTACTTCCAGATCTTGGCTACTATAAATAGCTGTTTGAATGAGTGTTCCTGTTTAAGGGGAATAAATACCTAGTTGTGGAATTACTAGATCATATGGTATGTATGGAATCACAAGAGAACCTGAAGAGTCAAAGCAATCTTGAAAAAGAATAAAACTGTAAGTATCTCAATCTCGGATTTCAAGATATATTACAAATCTGTAGTAATAAAAACAGTATGGTACTGGCTCAGAAACAGACACATAAATCAATGCAACAGAATAGAGATCCCAGAAATATACCCACAGTTTTATGGTCAATTAATATATGACAATGGAGGCAAGGATATACAATGGGAAAAAGTCACTTCAAAAAACAGTGTTGGGAAACCTGGACAACTACATGCAAAAGAATGAAACTGGACTACTTTCTTACACCATACACAAAAATAAACTGGAAATGTATTAAATACCTAAATGTGAGACCTGATACTACGAAATTACTAGAAGAAAACATTGGCAGTAATCTCTTTGACATCAGTTGTAGAAACATTATTCTAAATGTGTTCCCATTTGGCAAGGGAAACAAAAGCAAATTAAACTATTGGGACTACACCAAAATAAAAAGGTTTTCACAGTGAAGGAAACCATCAACAAACAACCCACTTAATGGGAGAATGTTTTTGTAAATTATATCCAATAGTTAATATGCAAAACATATAAAGAACTTATATAATTCAATACCAAAAAAACAAATAATCCAATTAAAAATGGGTAGAAGAAATGAACACACATTTCTCCAAAAAAGACATACAAATGGCCAACAGACACATGTAAGATATTTAACATTACCCATAATCAGGAAAATGCAAATGAAAACCACAATGAGACATCACTGCACACCTATCAGAATGGTTATAATCAAAAACATAAGATACAACAAGTATTGGCAGGGATGTGGAGAAAAGGAAACTCCTTTACACTTTTGCTGGGAATGCAAACTGGTGCAGCCACTGTGGAAAAACAGTATAGAGGCTCCTCAAAAAATATACTAAACATATTTCAAGATGAATGCTCAGCCTGTGAGCCTCTAACACATAAAACTGATATGGGACCCTGGAGCTGGTTAACACTGGTTTAGCCTCATTACCACAGTCTTAGCTATTTGTACTTTTGGTAGACATAGGACACAAGCCAAGAAAATTCAGTTCTTTTCCTCATTATTTGGATTAGGGTCCCAACAACTGGTCATTCGCTGTCATACTCTTGAATTATAAATTTAACATCTATGGTGAGGTCGCATTTCTCACTGGCCAATAGATGCACAAAGAATTAAAACTGGGAAACAATGGAGGCCCCAGAGAGACTTAGAGAGAATAGTTGCCTTAGTTACTCTTAGACGTCCAGTTGCTTAGCTCAGTTATCAAGCCAAAAAATTATTTTGCCTGTCAGTTCTTTAAGATAGAATTTTTAAAGATATTATGAGATATTCTTGTATTTCACTTAATCAAAGTGGATTTCTGCTATTATCAATCTAAAAAGTCATGCCTAGAAAAATATGCTTATTTATCTAACTAATTTTTCATTAAAAATGTACTAATATTAGAGATTTCTTAATGGTACTATAATTCCTTGTGTTTGTGATATATTTAGAGAATTCTATACAAATTCACCAAAGTGCCATACGAAGACAGATCACTGAAGAAATACCTCTAATCTCAAGGAAGTAACATTTTAATGAGATTAAGAAAATATAGTNAAGACAATTTGTTAATTACTTCTTGCAAGAAAAAAAAATTGCTTTGCACATAAAAAAAAAAAAAGAAAATATAGTTATGAAGGAAAACAAAATATTTAAAAAATGTTTCTCTGTAAGTTATCACTTTTGTTCATATTTTCCTAAAAAACTTCTTTGCAAAAATGAGAGATTTTATCCAACTTCATACATTATTTGTGATCTCTATTTTTGTTTTTGTTTAGTTTATTAATGTTTATTTACCTTTGAGAGACAGAGAGACGGGGAGGGAGGGCAGAGAGGGAGACACAGAATCCAAAGATGGCTCCAGGCTCCGACCTATGAGCGCATAGCCTGACATGGGGCTTGAACTCATGAACTGTGAGATCATGACCTGAGTCAAAGTCGGATGCTTAACTGACTGAGTCACCCGTGATCTCTTTTTGACAGAGAAGACAAGAAAGTGGTAAGAAAATATTTTATTAATTCAAAATAATATCTCGTATACTCTGAAAGGGTGTTTATTTATAAGTGCCTTCTTATGTAATACTGAATACCAAGAGTAAGTGACTTCAGAGATGAAGACTTTGTGACCCAGTGAGGTTAAGTGAATTGCTCAATTTTACATAGCTTTCAGTCATGCAGTTAGGCATAAGATTTGTCTTCTGTATCCAAGTAGAGCTATCTTTTTTATTTTTCTTTTTTACTGTCAGTTTATGCAGTTTGTAAGTGGTTTCATCTACAAAATCTTTCTGCTCCTTTACATTTCAATAGTCGTATTCTCCCCAAGGTCCAATTATTAAAAGGAAAAAAAGAAAACATTAGAATGATAATATATTTCCAAGCTGTTTTTCAAGTTTATGATCTTATACCCACACTGTTCATTGCCTATTGCTTCAAGAGTTATTTGAAAATTTTCGTAATATTTACTTGTTTCAGCTAAGCTCGTTATAAATTAACCAAAAAGTGATGTATGGAGAAAAAACTGAGGTTGCAGAAAGGGAGAAATATAAAATTATCTCTTGATAACTAACAAGTGGAAAAAAGTAAAGATTGTACTCAGAACTTTATGAATATTCAGAGTGAACAGAAAACAAAAATCTTATTTCCTGGATTTAAATCATACTGTTAGTACAGCATCATCAACATACCTTTTATTCCTCAGGGTGAGTTCAGTGATTTGGTGTATTGCTTCTGACTTACTTGAGGATACTTTTGTAAACTCAAAATTTAAAACAATAAAACTTTAGATTTATCTTCGATGTGAGAATCCTAAGGCATTTGGGTTCATCAATAAAAGAAATTAATCACCTTTTCTATTTTCAATAAGAAACCCCTTGTGAAATGGTCTATACTCCATAAACATTCATGAAAATAAAAAATTACAGAAAGAACCAAGATGGCAGAGCACCATGGAAGTTCTCTGCTTCTCTCATCCCTGAAATGCAACTAGATCAGAACCAAACCATTTTGCCCACCTAGAAAATTGATCTGAGAATTAACACAACAATTTGCATAACTTGAGCCACAGAACTTGGCAGATATGCAGCACGGAGAGATGAACTGGGGAGAGAGAAGCTGTGGAAGGTAGGGAGCTGTATCTAAGGAGAGAGGACAGAGAAAGGGGGCAGAGTGCAGGAAAACCAATCCCCCAAAATAGCTGGAGAGAAAGGGAAAGAGTGCAATCATCTACATGTGACTGAACAAGAAAGGGAGAGAGAAGAAAGGAGAAGGTTTAAATACTATTAGGACTCTATAAACAGGGGAAAGCAGTCAGAAATTCTGCAGTTCAATAACTGACCATGCTCTGGTGGGAAAAGAAAATGCCCAGAAGCAGGCCAAGGGGTCCAAGGGGTCTGCAGGCCACACAGAGAGAAACAATTCCCCTGCTAGGAGGGCATTTGGTAGAGGCCATACAGCCTCCCCACAGGCAAAGGTCCTAGGGGACCTTAGAGAACAGCACATTTGCTGGCATTGGAACAAAGACACCAGGGTGTGGTGAAACCCGGCACTGGTTGTGTGTTGTAATTTACCATAGTCCCTGAACCTCTGCTGCTGCACAACTGCACGAACTTTTTCTGGGGCAAGGTGGCATCCAGCTGCAATTTCAGAGCCTTGTAGCAGTGAGATCGCATGAACATTCCCCAGGGGCAAGCCGGCACTTGGCCACTGGTCAGCAAGATCCTCCCCCCATAGGGTGAGAGCAGGTTCAAGCCACAGGGCCCTGAGAAATGAGGGGTTTGGAAACACAGCCAGACCCATCTGAGATAAAATTCAGGAGGGAGGTGCCACCTGGCAGGCTGACAGCTTGTACATAGACATTGTAGAAGCAGGGAGTAGATGAAAATCGGGGACAAAGGAAGGGTGCTCGATTACCGGTTGGTGAGAGTGCAGTGTTCCTGTGCCAGAGACTGAGAAGTTGGGTGAAGGTATTTTCACCTCTCCCACGTACCCGCAACCACACCACACTTATACACCTAGTAAGCTAAGCAGCAGCACCTAGTGGAGAATGGAGCCATTACACCAAGCCCCGTCCAACTGTGTCAACCAAGCCCTAGAGAACAAGTTTCTACCTGCTTAGTGTATGGACTATAAAGTGTTTCATAGTTTGACTTCTAGGGGAAACTGGATGTAATTTTATTTGGATTTCATTCTGTTCACTGGTCCAACTACTTGGGGTTTTTTTTGGTTGCTGTTTTCTTTTCTTAATCTTGGATACAGAAAGAGAAAAAAATTATTTTTATTTTCCGTTTTTATAAAAAACTTGTTTATCTTTTTACTATATTTTTATTTTTTATAATTTTTTCTATCCTATTTTATTTTCTTCATTTTATTTTATTCTGTAAGTTTGTTTTAAATTTTAAATGTTTTCTTAACTTTTTTCTTTTCTTTTCTTTCACTTTTCTATCAAGCTTCTTTCAACAACCAGACCAAAACACATCTAGGAACTAGCTTCCTTTACTTGACTTTTTATTTTGTTTTTAATGTTTTAATTCTAATTTTTTATTTTATTAATTATTTTTCTTCCTCCAAAATAGCAAAATGAAGGCATTCACTCCAAAAGAAAGAACAGGAAAAAATAACAAGCCAGGGACTTAATCATCACAGATGTAAGCAAGATGTCTGAACTAGAATTTAGGATCATGATAATAAGAATACTAGCTGGGGTTTAAAAAAGCAAAGAATCCCTTTCTGTGGAGATAAAATAAGTAAAATCTACTCTGGGCAAAATTGAAAATGTTATAACTGATATGTAATCCTGAATGGCTGCCATGGCAGCAAGGATGGATGAAGCAGAGCAGCAAATCAGCAATGTAGAAGACAAAATTATGGAAAATAATGAAGCAGAAAAAAGAGAGGAACTAAGGTAAAGGGCATGATATAAGAATTAATGAACCCAGTAACTCATTAGAAAAGAAATAACATCCAAATCATAGGAGTCCCATAAGGTGAAGAGAGAGAAAAAGGAGTAAAAGGTTTATGTAAGCAAATAATAGGGGAAAATTTTCCTAATCTGGGAAAACACACAGAAATCGAAATCTAAAAAGCATAGAGAACTCCCATTAGATTCAACAAAAACCATACAACAACAAGGAGTATCATAGTCATAGTCACAAAATATACAGACAAGGAAAGAATTATGAAAGCAGCAAGGGGAAAAAGTCCTTAACCTATAAGGAAAGACAGATCAGGTTCGTAGCAGACCTATCCACAGAAACCTGGCAAACCAGAAAGGAGTGAAAGATATATGAATGTGCTGAATCAGAAAAGTATACAGCCAAGAATTTTTTATCCAGCAAGGCTGTCATTCAAAACAGAAGGAGAGATAAAGAGTTTCACAGACAAATAAAAACTAAAGGAGTTTGTGACCACTAAACCAGTCTTGCAATAAATTTTAAGTGGGACTCTCTGAGGGGAGAAAAGATGAAACAAAACAAAAAAGACTAGAAACGACCAGAAAACATTCACACAGGCAAACCTCCAGCAGTTAAATACCTCAGTTATCAATATATTGATGATCAGTTTCATCCATAAAAACTGTCATAATTTCTAACAGATTTTTTTTAATTCTTATTTTCTTATAACTGTCAAGTGTTTGGCTTGTAATCTGTCAATGACAATGAATCAAGCACAAATATCTCTTTACTGCTGTTCTTCAATTAGAACCTTTTCCTTTCTTTGCATTGTCAAACAACTGATGTTAAATTTTAATAAAATAAGAAATGCTGATTCAGATCACATTATTAGTGTATCTTTTTGCGAATCTAATTGTTAGTTCTTACTTTCTCTCTCCACTACTGCTGACAGACCCTGAAGCCTGTGTATCCCTAAAGCATTTTCAAACTTATTAGATAGTTCACAAACTGATACATCATGAGTCCCCATTGCTCAGAATCTGAGAACAAATGCTACTTAATTATTATCTTCTCTCTCTATGGTGATACCATTTAATTTCTGTTGCCTTTGGGCATCATTTTGTGGATTAGAGTGTCAACAGGATTTACAGATTCACCCTGTATAGAAAACAAAAACAAATTGCTTTTGTTTGGATGTTCCTTGTGTTGTCATCCACATTTTCAAAGATTCAACTTATTTGGAAGACTAGATTTGACTCTGGGAAACCTAAAACTGCTAATACAATCCTACTATAATCAAATGTAGCAGGTTATTAGGTCTGTGTTACTAAATAATCTCTGCAATTGTCCTTACATTTTTTTTCACTTGCCATAGACCTTCTTTTAAAATCACCATTTACTTTTTATATTCTTGTCTTTCTTTTTAATTAGTTCTTGTAATACACCCCTCTGCTTTCGTTTTAGAGTTCATTTTCAATCCTTTTTAAAAAATGTTTAATGTTTATTCATTTTTGAGAGACAGATAGACAAAGCATGAGTGGGAGAAGGGCAGAGAGGGAAACACAGAAACCAAAATAGGCTCCAGGCTCTGAGCTATCAGTACAGAACCCGATGCGGAGCTAAAAATCACAAACCATGAGATTATGACCTAAGCCAAAGTTGACACTTAACCAACTAAGCCACCGAGGCACTCTTTCATTCTTTTTATAAAACTGTCGGAAATCATTTTAACTTCTGAACATCTCCAATAATATTGAACCAAATGTAATTGGACCAAATGTAATTGGACCAAAGATATATTCAAATATTTTTTCTTCTCTATGCTTAGATAACAAAATGAATTATAATACAGAATATCTATATCTATCATTCTATCTCTATCTCNTTATAACATTTTACAGATTTATGTTAGTATTATATTAATAAGTATTATATCTGAATTATAATACAGAATATCTATATCTATGTATCTATCTCTATCCATATATATATCCATATATAAGTTCTCTTATTTAAAAAGTACACATATATTACTAAAACCTCAGGGTTTATAACTTTGTGCAGAATTATATTAGTATTATATCTAATAAGGAAGCTTGTAGAACTTACTTGGAAAAGTTGCTAAAGTTTATTAATTTTCAACTTTGTATCATTTTTTATTTAAAACTATTTTGAAAACTGGAATTAAGAAAATATAAACTATGGATAAATGCATAAAAATGTAAAACACACACACACACACACACACAATGGAATGTTACTAGCCATAAAAAAGATTTCACAAAAAATGAAATCTTGCCATTTGTGACAATATGAGTGGTCCTTGAGGGCAATATGCTGAGTAAAACAAATTGGACAGAGAAAGAAAAATACTGCATAATTCCATTTAGATATAATATCTAAAAAAAAAAAAACAAAAAGAACAAGTTCATAGATACAGAGAACAGACTGGTGACTGCAAGAGGTGCGGTAGGTTGTGAAATGGGTGAAGGGTATCAAAAGATAGAAACCTCCAGTTATAAAATGAATAAGTCATGGGAATGTAATGTGATTACAATTAATAATGTTGTATTGCATATTTAAAAGTTGCTAAAGCGCTAGATCTTAAAAGTTTTTATCACAAGAAAAAAAATCCTATAACTATGTATGGAGACAGACGTTAACCAGGCTTATTGTGGTGATTATTTCTCAATATATTCAAATGTGAAATCACTAAGCTATACACTCGAAACTACCAGAATGCTGTATGTCCATTATACCTCCATAAAAAAGAAAACATAAATTTTTTAAAAATCATCATCCTTAAAGCCTATCACAGGCAGTAACCAAAGGCAAAGAGATATGCCAAGAAATTCATAAATTTTTTTGACATGACAAAAAGTAATGTCAAAATATTTACTTATCCGGAATATGCGCTAATGAAGTAATAAAGGTAAAGAAATACAGAAACCAAGTAAATTTCCTAGAAATCTGAAAGCTTATGAAGCATAGGACAGGAAAAGGAGGTCAACCTGCAGAGGAGGTCATAAAAAAAAAAAAAAGGTTCTATCAATAAGAGAGTGAAACAAAACAAGGGGCCAGAGGAATGAAAATGGGCAACATCAAAAACAAGAGTTTAGATATGAAGCGAAGTCTTCATTTATGCATTAGGATCTTCAGTAGAAAAGAGCCAAAGGCTTCTGGATAAAGATTAAGAAGCCAGAAGATATTTATCTCTTCCTTTATAAGATCTACTCTTACTCTTTCCTTCCAAGGCCTAGTATTCTCGTAATCAAAAGACTGGAACTATAAACTATGGAAGAGTATTTAAACAACAACCACATTAGGGAAAAAATCATTTTGTCAGGAGAACTTCATCATGGACTGAAAGTAGCATGAAACAAGTCAGGAAAGTGTACACTTTGTTGTTCTTCTCTTCCCTACATTTAGGTGGAGAAATGTTCTCTAAATCCACGACTTGCTGAATGCTAGCAGCTAATGTCTGGCTTATGGTATAATGGGAAGATCAATTTGTAAATATTACTAACTATAGGGAATATGATAGGATTTCATCTGCTTGTAATTGTCATCCTGTCAGCTTCCTGAAACTGCTTTAAATTCCGTGGGCTTCTATAGAGATAATGGTACTGTTTACTTTCCCTTAATATAGAAGGAAAAGGGCAAGGACACAGAATGGTCCGTGAGTGTCCCTAGCTTTGCATCTGCAAACAAAAAGCCAATTCTCTTCCCCAAGTTCACTTCTACCAGGTCAGCTAGGATTTTAACTAACTCCAAGCACTTTCTCTCCGTATCACTCTGACCAAAGTCACAGGGTTAGAGAGTAGAGAGGTCATGAAAGCTGCCTTCCCCAAACCATGATATTGACAGGGAATGGTTCACTCTTCAGAAGGGGAAAATGTTTATATTTCTTATTACCATCTAAAGAGCTATTCCCAATCTTGTGCTGGCAAAAAATGTTTACACTGCCAACTAGTCAGAGAATACGTGAAGCCAAACATTTACTGTTGGAAATACATGACTGTCCTCAACTTAATTTCATGAGAAAATTTAGTCCTATAGGAGACAATTTAATTGACTATTTTCTCAATTTTCCAATTTATAACTAACATTGCACATGCATAGGAGAAAACGCAATTCATTATATATAATGAATGTATCAGGGCAAAAGAGTTTAATTCTCCCACAGAACCTCTTTGGAGAAAGACTACAAAAAGCCTGAAAACTCATATGGTTTTCAAGAACAATGAAGGGTGTGGGGTTCTACCATTACTGCATGTTAACAAATTAGCCTGCTACAGTTACACTAATGCTGGCAGAAGATACACCATACTTAGATCAGAAACACTAGACTTATTTATGGCATAGCATGAACCACTAGCTTCATGCCTACATTGTGTTCCTTTGCTCTCTGAATCCCATGGGGTTGATGAAGGGCAGTCCAGGTAAATGCTACATGTGCATTAGTTTTGCCTAATAACGAAGGAATCCACAGCTTCATAAAAATCCTAATCTTTGAAAAAGGCTCCTAGTTAATCTGCCCAATCTTTGCCCAGAGAAAGATACCATCTATATTATCTTGGCTGGGAAAAACAACCTCAGCTCTCTACTCCAGAGGGAGACATAGCCTCTGTCTCCCAAGGTTGTTTGTTATTTAAATTCCTTGAAAAAAATTAGTCCAGAATAAAAGTCATCAATGCCTCTTCACAATACATGCAGAAACTCAAGAGACCTAAGGAGAATTGTTGCTCAACAACGGTCAATCCCACAAAATCTGACATATATATTCCCACAGCTATGCTTTCACTATTCTCTGAAAATCTGTAGAAAGAAAAGTAATGGGTGATTATCAGAGTCATTTCAAACAGACACTACTCAAGAATTGTCGCTTACTTGAAATTATTAAGAGACTAACTAATCTTAGCAAATCATACAACAGACACGGTCAGGTTGAATTTATAAAGCCTGCACCCTAAACCAGGTATAATTTTTATCTTCCCACCATGAACAGTCACCACAGTATAGGAATAAAGCAAAAATCAGAAATAACCTATATTACAAGGTATTTACGTACTTGGTTTGAGGAGCTATACCACAGGATTGCAGCTAAACCAGTCTCCCAGGTCCCTAAGAAGTGGCCATGGTAATAGTTACCTTCAAGGCAGCAGTGAAAGAAGTCAGTATCTCTTATTACTAAAGGATCCTTAGCACAATTTTTTTCAATTACTCTGGAGAAACATGTTATTATAATTTCAGTCTCTGGTAAAATTGTCTTATGTGTATTTCCTGTTTTCAGTTAATGAGTGAGAAGGTTGAAAAAGTTCTGAAGCCTGGGTCACATGCTGCATGGTATGGAAAACATGGGAACTGGCCCTCATTGCTTGCTTGCTTGCTACCTGCTTACCTACTTACATAATACATAAGTCAAATTTCAGGTATGTGCAGATTAGAAAAATATATTTGTTGCTAACAGCCTGAAATATCTCACATGTTCTTTTTTTGAAAATGACAGCATACAATCATTAGAAGTATCCCTAGCTAAAAATAAATTTACCTCTTCCAATCTCCAGATATTGGTTGTAAATAATATACAGAAAAGCACCTACTCCTGCCTTCATGAATCCATTAGTTTGAATCTTTTTTTCATTCAGCATATAATTTCATTGTCAAAATTAAGTTTAAATAACTCAAAGGTGGTATTAAGTTGATTTAGCCACTTCTTGTAAAGTATGATTCTATTCCTCTAATGTTTTAAGTCATCTTTATCAATTTAAAATTACTTCCCTCTTAGACTTACTATTTTGTGATTAGAAAAGTGCATATATAAAGTGGAGAAAATCTAAGCGTAAACTGTTGTATGTTTACATAAACAGATCACCAATCAACTTGTCAGATCTATAATAAGTCACACTGTTCAAATAATGGCATAAAGTCTCAATATTCAGAAATCTGTCTGGAAACAGTTAAGAACTGAAAAATAAACAAAAATGGTATCAGGGAGGTTGTAGATATTTGATAAAGTCTATTCAATAAATCTATACAGGATCACACTCATTTTAGTTTACATACATCTCTAAAAAATGAAACACATGGTTTCCAGGATTATAAAAAGTTGGGAATATTAAAATAGCAATAAATGACAGCATATTGCAAGGCAGAAAAATTAACACTGAAATAAAAATAGGTCAATAAGCACATGAAAGAGTGTTCAACATCATCAGCATCAGACAGAATTACCACAGAACCTAGAAACTCTAGCCTTTGATATGTACCCAAGAAAAGTGAAAAGATGCACAAGCAAAAATCTGTACGTGAATGTTCATAGTGGCATATCCATAATAGCTAAAAAAGGAGAAATAACACAAATGCCCATCAACTGTTCACTAAATAAAATGTTGTGTATCTATACAATGGAATATTATGTCAATGAAAAGAAACAAAGTACTGACTCATGCCACAATACATTATATAAACATTATATTAAGTGAAGGAATCAAGTTACAAAAGGCCACATATTGCATGATCACATTTACCTATCATGTCCAGCATAGGCATGATAAAGAGATAGAAAGTGGATTAGTTGTTGCTAAGGAAGAATGGAGGTGGTTGTGGTAAATAGGAGGTGACTAAAAATGGTTTGTACCAAAGAATTTCTTTGGGAAGGGATGAAAATGTTCTAAAATGGATTGTTCATGGTCATACAACTCTGTGAATATACTAAAAATCACTAAATTATACACTTTAAATGGGCAAATTGTATGGTAGGTGAACCATATCTCACTAAAGCTGTTGCAAAATAAATAAGAATAATAAGTAAGAATTGACTGCATCACAAATAACACAAGAGGTCACGATTGCGCTCTTTGTCTAGTATACTCTCCAAAAGGCAGAGCATTATTTTTCATAATTTCATACTTCTGTTCAAGTGAACTATAATTATTCTTTGTTGTGAAATAACTCTGATCCCTTTTGTATAGTCAATGATATTTTTTTAAAAAAACAATACCTTAATCTCTTTAAGTTGGTTGAAAAGGGAAAAATCCACAAATTTCAAATAGAATATTAATAAAATTAATTCCTAAATATAACATTGTCCCAAGAAATAGCAAATACATTATTAATCAAAATGTATTTGCTCTAGCAATAAAGAAATGGAGAGAAAGAAAAATGTTTGATAAGGATATCACATATATTTTTGTAAGTTCTGGTATAACCCTTTGTATTTGCTTCTCTAGGCTCTTTACTGAAGAGAATGCAAGGTCCTCTGGATATAATAAAGAGACTGAACTAATATAAAATTCTGTTTGAAACACTCGAGTCATTTGGAACCAATATATGTTGTCATTATCCCATTCTAGTCTACCCTCATTCCTGTCCACCCTCAATTACTATAAGTAAATGATACAGTGTTAGGAAATCTAGCCATAGCAATTTCTGTAGCATAAAGTACTTAATGTGGCTCCCCATAAACTCTATCCTGAATTGTGTAACTCAGCTTTCTTTGGTCTATCTTTCAACTGACTGTAATGTAGCAGTTGACATAGCTACTTTGTATTAAAATGCATGGTGGAGCATGGCTCTTCTTTTACCCATGGTTTGCATTATTCAAGGGTTGGAGGACTGGAAGTAATTTGCATTCTTTAGAGAATACTTAGTAAGAATATATATTTCTAAACTGATTGTAATGCATCTATGGGGAATAACAGCTTGAAACTTAATACACACACACACACACACACACACACACACACACACACGGACATACATATACAAAGTTAAAAAGAAATAAATGTCTTAAAGGATGGAAATAGCCCTCAGAGCAAGTGAGGTTATTATTCCCCAGGCTGGAGCACTGAAAGAAGCACTGAAAGTTTGAGCCTTAAAAGGCTAATGGCACCAGCAAATATTTTATTAAAAAAAATTTTAACCTGTTTTTTTTTTTTTTTTTCTGAGAGAGACAGCACGAGAAGGCGAGGGTCAGAGAGAGAGGGAGACACAGAATCTGAAACAGGCTCCAGGCTCTGAGCTGTCAGCACAGAGCCCGACGCGGGGCTCAAACCCATGAACTGTGACATCACGACCTGAGCCGAAGTTGGACGCTTAACCAACTGAGCCGAGGCGCCCCCAACAAATATTTTAGAGTCTGACGGTTATCAGGCACTATTCTAGACTCTTGAGGATTAAACTCTACAGAAGAGAATGAAAAGTCCTCCTCTCAGAGGACTTTCATTCTAGTGGGTGGAAATGACATTCAACAAGTAAATATATAGTACAAAATCTGCTAGGGATATGGAGAAGAAATACAGCAAGGCAAGAGTAGAGGAGGCAATGGAATGTGTTTGGGCACTAATGTAGACATGGTGGACAGGAAAGGCTACTGTGGTAAAGGCTACCAAAATAGAAATCTGATGAAAATGAGATTGTAAGCAATGAAACTTTAAGGAGGAAAAACATTCTAGGCACCAAAGGGTGCAGTCTCTGAGGCATATAATATGCAAGACTAGACTTCTCAAGCTGGCAAGAACAGCAGGGTAGACAGAATGGAATTCAGAAGGGAGAGAAGAGTTGAAGGTGAAATCAGTGAGGTTATAATGATAAAGATTACAAAGCTATGATTATGGTATTATAGTTTGTTCTAAGTAAGATGAGAGAAGACTTTGGAGAGATATTTAAGGAGAGGTGATTCAAAGGGATTTTTATTTTTATTTTTTATTTATTTTTTTAATATTTTTTAATTTATTTCTGAGAGAGACAGAATGAACAGGGGAGGGTCAGAGAGAGAGGGAGACACAGAATTTGAAACGGGCTCCAGGCTCTGAGCTACCTGTCAGCACAGAGCCTGACACGGGGTCCGAACCCATAAACTGTGAGATCATGACCTGAGCCGAAGTCAGACACTCAACCGACTGAGCCACCCAGGCGCCCCGGTATTTATGTTTTAAAAGGCTGCCTGGACTACTCCATGGAGAATAGACTGTATGACAACAGGAGTGGAAAATAGAAGACTGGATAGATGGAGATCTGGGCAAAATAAGAGGCTGACGTGAGTTGGGTTTTAAAGATAGAACTGACAAGAAAGGCCAGGCTTAGTATATAATTAAAGGCTGATCTTATACGATATGCTGATGAATTGGAGGTCGATAGGTCAGGTAAATAAAAAATAACACGTTTTCTTTCATGGAAACTTGAATAAAGAGTGGTATTATTTATTGAAATAGGAAAATAAAGGAAAAGTAGATTCAAAAAACAGTTAATCAACAGTTCTAATTAATAGATATCACAGTAACAATGTTAAGTAGGCAATTGGATATATACCTGAGGTTCATGGGAGATGGTATAGCTGAAAATAGTTTTAGAAGGCATCCATTGGAAGTTGAAACATTTATTAGGATACAGTCTAAACTGCTGCAACAAAAAATATGCAAAAATATAAGGATTTAAATAAGATAGAAATATACTTCTCTGTCATATAAAAGTCTAGTGGCAAGACACTACTCACCTTACTCTTGAAATTAATTTTATTTCTAACTAGACAACTTGGTTTGAGTCACCAACCCTAGGCCAAGTTATTGCTATTTTAAAGAAGTAAAGTCTTTTCCTGAATTGACCCATAAATATCTCTTTGTCTTCAAACCAAATTGACATTTATAGTCAATCCTGTCATCTAATTTCGTATTCCACTGCCACAGTCCTCAGGTATCTAGACTATGTGTCAGTGCAGTGCCAAACACTGTGCTGGATTCCGAACACACAACAATAAACAGAAAAGATCTGGTCCCTGCTCTTAGAACAAAATCAAATGAATATACAAAAGAAACAAGTAGTTGGCATATAAAGTGACGTAGGTCCACAGGGGAAGTACAATGTCCAAAAAAAGTATCCAGAAGGAAAATGCTAGTCAGCTCAACTCCCAGATTTTAACTTATAGGAACCTATTACTAGATTACAAAATCCTTCGTTTTTTAACTTGAGACATTCCTATATATTTCGTATCTAGCATCTTTTTTTTTTTAATGTTTATTTATTTCTGAGAGAGAGAGCAATAGAGCATGAGTTCAGATATCTGAAACAGGCTCCAGGCTTTCAGCCATTAGCACATAGCCCAATGTGGGGTTCAAACTCACAAGCTGCAAGGTCACGACCTGAGTCTAAGTTGGACACCCAACCATTTGAACCACCCAGGTGCCCCTCATATCTGGCATTTTCAACAAGCACTAGTTCCCATCATTGAATACCACCCCACCTGACTCAAGTGAGTTCCTTGCTTTTTCTTGGAACAGACAAAAAATTTACCACATTGTTTTGGAGCCTGGAATATTTGAGAAGGCAAGGGGTTATGTGACAAGGGGTCTACAAACTATTTGTATACCACTATAAAGTATTTGTATACCAAGGGTACCTGTATACTCTTCCTTTATACAGATAATTGATCTCAACCAAATAGAGGTGCCCTTTCTGTGGGCCAAACTGATTGGTTGGAACCTCTGCAGTACTGCTTACTAAATATTTTGAATATCATCCCCAACTTATGGGTAGTACTTACAAAATCTGTAAGAATGCAATTATAATTATCAGATGCAAAATCATGTAAAAGCACTAATAAATTCACAATAGCTTTTTGATAGCATGCTCAATAAAAAGATGTTTAAAAGGGAAAATACTGATTCTGCAGTTTACATCCTTGCTGTCTACAATCTAGTGTCCCCCATGGCAGCTAAAGTGAGTATTGTAAAACTAAATCCAGATCATGCATTCTGTTCAGAAAAATCTAATGGCTTCTCATCTCACTCAATGGCCTACGGTCTCCCCCGTGATCTGCTCTCATCCCTGCTTTCCTCATCACCTTCCATCCTTCCTTGTTCTCATGGTTCTAATTATAGTAGATATGGTGCTATTCCTCAAACCAAGTAAAGTTCCAATCTCAGGGTCTTTGGCACAATTCTACCTGGGTTCTCTGCAGTCACTGTTCTTGCTCCCAGGAATGATTTAGGTTTCTCCCTATGTTCTTATCATCTTCCCAGATATGTGAGTGGATACTGCTGGAGCACCATTCAGATCCCCTTTACAGGCTGGTACATCCATCTTCAGCTGCTACTAATGTTGGCTAGATGAACATTCACAGCTTCCCTTCCTTTATTCAGATAATTGACCTCAACCCAAAAGAGGTGCCTTTTCCAAAAGCCATGCCTTACCACTTCTGCCATAGGTCAACTGACACAAGCTACCAAAGGCCAAATCCTACCTTACAGTGGGACCGCTGCTGCAGTGTAATTTACACACCAGAGCTTCTTGTGGTTTAACTGAAAGTTTCCAGCTGTGACCACATTCTTGCTGAGCTTTTCACCCAGCCTGTCCCTTCTGAGGACACCTCCCTGACCCTCAAATAAATCTTTTGAAAAAGGTTCTGGAGGTACCTAAGACAGATGCCTTCCCTGATCAACATACACCTAGGCACTCGCTATCTCCCTTATCTTGCTTTATGTTTTTACATGGCACCTTAAGCCATATCGAATAATATATTTTGGTAATTTTTTTGTTGTTCATTTACTTTTTCTTCCAGTGGTATGTAAACTCCATGAGGACAAGGACTTTTTTTTATTCACTACTATATTACCAAGCCTACAAAGTTATCTAGTTCATTACAGTTATTCAATAAATATGCATTGTTAAATGTATGGATCAATGGACTAGAACAGTGAATTTATTTTATTTATTTTATTTTTTAAGTAAATTTATTTATATTTGAGAGAGAGAGAGCATGAGCAAGGGAGAGGCAGAGAAAGTGGGAGATAGGGAATCCCATGCAGGCTCTGTACTGTCAGCATAGAGCCCAACATGGGGCTGATCCCACAAACCCATGAGATCATGACCTGGGCCGAAATCAAGAGTTGGACATTTAACCCACTGAGCCACCCAGGTGCCTTGAATTTATTTTGTTATTTTTTAAAAGGATGCCCTATTCTTGAAAACACTGGGGAACAACAGTCTGGATTAGTTTTATCTGCAACAAAGAAGGATTCTGTTAGGGACTGGGTGCTCTACGTTCCTTCAAACTAGGTCAACACTGGAATACTGATAATTGATATAATATGTGCTTATGAGCTGAGCGTTAGTTTATTAACATACTCTTCCCAAGGCTTGAAGTTTTTAAACTCAAAGTTTTTAATCTTGTTACATTCTGACAGTCATTCAAATTCCTCTCCGAATTTCTTAATTAGCCTTTGTTTCTTAAATAAGAATTTATTTTTACATTAATCAATATTTTGAACCGAGATCTTCAAAGCCCATACTGAAAATGAAAATGTACATATTTTAACAATAAAAATCATTAAATAAGGAAAAATACATTGTAACTATAGAACAGCCAATGTAAGCCTCACTCATATTCAGTCAGAGATAGTCCCTAGAAGAATTCTAGAGGAGTTTCTTGAAAATTGATTTTAAATTAAGGTAAGAGCTGTTTTACTACACAGACCCTTTTGGCTATAAAGCCAGAAAAGGAACAGGGCTTACATCTGAGCTCCTTCATTAAGAAAACACTGCAGCTGGATATGACACATCAAAAATTTTCAAATATCAAACTATGGAGTTTCTGGGTGACTTTCTGCCCCTTCCATTCATAAGCTCTCTAACAGAACTCAACCTTGATGAGTATTTTCAGAAAATTGTCTGCGTTGTCAACTATACTCCACAAAAATGACTTGAATAATTTGACTTTTACAGATTTTAAGAGTCAGAAAGGATCTGAGATTGCGTTCTAACTCCACAGAAGTCTTTTCCTTAAGAAGTAAATAAAGTTTGATTCATTTTTTCATAAAGAGGTTTTTGTGGTCATGAAAGCCTGTCTATGCCATTAAAAATGAAGAAACCTTCCAGGGGGAGAGTTTCAAATATATTCAAATAAAGACCTTGTAAAGATATTTCATTCTAATTTGGGAGTACATAATGAATATACTCCTTTGCAACTAGCATTTAATACCAGTGTTTTTATGGTTTATGATGTAACATTTGTTTCTTTTTATTCAACAGAAAAGGTCAATGTGACTAATAATTAGAACTACAACTCTGAGAGAAGAAGACTGTAATTAGACTATTTTTCAACAAATAATAAAGTGTCAGAAAAAGAAAGTGAATTCTTAGTGTCAGCAAAACTACTTTACATATAGACAGGAAAAGTGATTCTTTCACACAGATGTATACTTAGGTGACCTTCCAATAATCTAACTCAAATAATAAATATGCATAAAAAGCACTATCAAGATATTCAAACTAAAGCAATGGTTCTCATCCAAGGGTGATTTTGCCTACAAGGTGATTATTGGGCAATTTTGAAAACAGTTTTGGTTGCTACAACTGGGGGAGTAAGTACCATTGACATCTAGAGGATAAAGGCCAGCGATGCTGCTAATAAACATCTTACAATCCACAGGTGAGCATTCCAAAACAGAGAACTCTCCAGACCCAAACACCATGTTGATTTTGAGAAACTCTGAACAAATGTCATAACACTTTCCAATTCTGATGTTAATGAGTTTTAAAGTATCCACAGTTATTATAGTTCGATAGGGAGGTGGTTGTCTACCAATATGAGAGAATTTTTTTTAAATGTTTGTTTTGAGAGAGAGAGAGAGAGAGAGAGATAAGGGGACAGGCAGAGAGAGGGGGAGAGAGTAAATCCCCGGCAGGGTCTGCACTGCCAGGTCAGAGCCCGACTCTGGGACCCAGGGCTCGATCCCACCAACCATGAGACCATGACCTGAGCCATAATCAAGAGTCAGTCACTCAACCAACTGAGCCACCTACGTAACTCTTCAGAGACATTTTGTTGCTGTTGTAGGTTAAAAGTAAAAGAATGAAAAAGAAAAAAGGAAAAAAAAAAAGAATGAGGGGTGTTAGACTTCTTAGAACCCAGAATTCTGAGATAATACTGGGATTCCAGACACTTAAATGTCATGTCATTGTCCTTTAAGCCTGTATAAGTTTGTTAAGAATGCTTTAACAAAAGTGATACAGGCTGGATGGCTTTAACAACCAAAATTTATTTTTCACAGTTCTAGAGGCCGAAAATTGAAGAGGTCTGTTTCTTCTGAGGCTTTTCTCCTTTGCGTGTAAATGGCTGTTTTCTCTCTAAGTCTTCACAAGATTTTCCCTCTGTGTGTCTGTTATCTAACCTCTTCTTATTGTAAGAACACTAGTTATACTGGATTAGAGTCCACACCAGTGATTTTCTTTAAATTTAACTGCCTATTTAAAGCCCTTATCTCCAAATACAGTCACATTCTGAGGCCCTAAGGGTTAGGACCTAAACATATAAATGTTGAGTGGGACACAACTCAACACTAACAGGGGCATTGGCTTGTCTTTGGTCCAGAAGTCCTCCAGAGAGGGCATATCTAGCAGTCAGCGTGCAAGTTTTCCAGCCTTTCTACTGCACTGGAGAGCAGGAAGGTATACACAAGGGAAAAGAAAGCCTTATCTGTATCAATCCATAATTTTTATAAAATGACTCTGAATTTGCCTCAAATTTTTGCTGCAAATAGTTACAGGAACTCAAAAGACACAAAAACCATAACTGAATCATAGAGTTAATCTGTATGTACAAAACATTTTCCTAAAGCAAACCAGAAATAGAAGAATTAGTTTTACGCAAGAATTATGTTGGCCATTTTGGCCAGAACACCACAAGGAGAGACCAGCACAATATATGTTTTACTGACTGTGTGATACCATCAATGGAGAATATTCCTTTAATATTATACATATTGGATCATAGCATGCTTCTAACTTGCCTCCTACCCAATCTCCAGACTTCTCTCTTACTACTTGTTGCCATGCATTTATGATTCATCAACAACAAATTATCAGTAGTCACATGCTTAGTTTATACTGTTTTCCTTCTCCATACAATGTCCTATTCTCTCCTTCCCTTCCCACTTTCCTAACTAACCCTTCCTGCCTCAAGACTGCACAAAAATTGGTTAGAACATTTCTTTTTAACAGAAGGTAATAATATTTTTAAACAGACTAATTTAAACTTGATAGAATACAAAATACATATGTATGTATCTCTGTGTATACATACATATACATATGTATATGTACATATATTTGTACATATACATATGCATATGTACAAACCTACATGTTCAAAAATATATGCATATGTGTATATGCATATTCATTTATCTACTCACAAATATTTATTATCTATTTTGTGTCAGGACCCTTGTTAGGTGCTAGATATATGATAACACAAGATATGCAATATTCCTGCCTTCAAAGAAATTATTAGAATATATTATAGAATATGTGTAGTAAACAGTGACTAGCTCTCTTTCTTGAAAAGACATATGGAGACATAAAACCAGTGAGTAAAACAACCAGTAGAAGGCTGCCTTTTTAAAAAATAACATGTAAAATTGTTTTCTTCAAATAATTCTATTCAATCAATCTTTTTTTGGAGGGGGATTATAAAATCAAGGTAATCATTTTAAACTCACTGGCATTCAAAGCAAGTTGTCTTGGAATTTAGTGATTAATGAAAGCAAATATTTTATAAGTTTCTTAAGAATGGTGCATAATGCACATATTTAATTTAATCTTTAAGTAGTATGGATTACTGACAATTATTCAGAGTTGGTGATTAAGGTTCCCATTCTGAAACTAAAAACATGGCAAAGTAAAAAGCACTACATGAGCAGAGATTGTGAATTTGTCCAGACTCCCACTCCTCTCCCAATTCCAGCTGAGGTATAACTCTAAAGAAGGTATCTAAACCATTTGAATCCTAGATTCTCTATCTATAACATGACAAAGTTGACTTAAGTGATTTGCATGTCCACTGAAGCTAAGTTTCTATATTTTGATGAGAAAACAAATATTTGAAAATCTGCTTTTACCAAGTTTTTAAACTTGTTCTCTATATCAGAAAAATTTATTTTAGATATATAACCAAACCTCATATTTTAGAGGTCAGTAGTGAGCATATGACTCCAGGTTAATGGCTTTTATACGGTAACATAGTGTAAGATCTTTGAAAGTTTTGCCAATAAATAATTTATGAAGCAAATTATAAAAAATGTATATAAATCTTTACTAAAATTATATATGCTAAGATCATAGCAACCTCTGAAAATGTTATATGACCAATTAAACAGTTAAAGTTTCACAATGTTTTGTCTGTCAGATAGATGTACATAACTGGATTAAAACATGGAAGAAATCTCCAAGGGAAGTTTAATCTTCCTCTGTTTTTCTTTGTTTAATGATATCTCAAACTATGTACTATTTATATAGACTGGAAATAATTGAGGAGTAATAGCTTATGAGCTTTCCTCAGCAGGACTTTGACCAACACATTAAATAAACTTGTTTAAATAAAGCAAATCCATAAAAGTAATAGAATAACCAAAGGAAAGATTGTAAAAGGTGGTAAAAACTAATGGCACTTGAATTATTATGGAACAAGAATAAACGAGAGTATGTGAAGAAAGTAATTGAAGAAAATAGTTATACTTTAAAATTATTTGCATACAATTAAAAACCAACATTCTGGTTATTATCTTTAAATATGCAGAAAATAAAAGATGTACCTGCATCATATTTTGCATTTTAGTCATGAAATTAAAAATGAGTGTCATATTTTATATCTTGACTGTATATCCAGAGGAGTGGAAACAATATGATAAAAAAAAAAAAAAAATCATTGGCCCAAAATGCAAAACCATCTGGTAAAGTCATGAATGACTGAGTTGAACAGCAGGGGAGCCTACTGATAATCTTTTTTGCAGTCAATTGAGAATTTTGTAGAGAATATATTAAAGAGTAGTAGTGTAGTGACCCAAATAAATTGCTTAAGAAAAAAGTCAAAATCAGTTAGGAAATATTTTATCCCTATGAAAACTGAATACTTTTAAGGATTGGTAGAAAAAAACGTGTTTGTTTATTGCTGTGATAAAGCCATTTCCTCCAAATTTTAAGAATTCTCCACTGGACTGTGCTTTTGATGAAATTCCAAGAGAATGGGAAAATTTCCTATGTCCTACTTTTAGTAAGCAAGAGATATTTGTTACTAATGCTTCAATTCTGAAACAGAAGGATAAAACCAATCGCTAATAATGAATACTGTGAAACTTTCTTTATAAATTAGTATTTTACACTGTTAACTGTCTTCAAGAAATCATTCTTAATCTCTCTTTAAGTAATAGAACTTGTTATTTTTAGCTTATGTGGACCCAGCTACACATTTGATTTCCCATCCTTCACAGCAGGTATGTGCATCCATGGCATTATGTCTGGGTCAAAGAGGATGTGAACACAAATAATACGTACAACTTCAGAGTCATTGCCTTTAAGATAAAGTCATTTGTTCTGAACTTACTCTTTCTCTTGCCTCCAGTCCATGTAGAACAGAGCAATATCCTGGGAGATGACTGAACATCCAACTAGGACATTATCCTATGAGAAAACTATACCCATGAATGATTTTCTGTAGTAGACCTATTACAGCTTTGACCTCTCTCTTCTGATAGAATATGAGAAAATTACTTTCAATCTTATTTAAGATAACTGTAGTTTTGGTTCATTTGTTATAAAAATATTACCTTGAACCTCATCTCATATAAAAATTTGGTAAGAGATGTGAAAAACTACAATAATAAATACTCAAAATATTTGTTATTGGTTTAGAAATGAGATGAATGGGGATGAGGAAACAGATATTAAATCATCTGAAGCTAGTGACCTATTTTATTCCAAGGAAAACTAACAGGAAAAAAATGCAACCTGCTATGGACTGAATGTTTGTGTCCCCCTCAAAATTCATATGTTGAAGCACTAATTCCCAGTGTGATGACATTTGGAGGTGGGGGTCTTTGGGAGATAATTAAGTCATGAGGACACAGCCCTCATGAATTGGAATAATGCCCTTTAAGTGGAGACATGAGAAAAATTATCTATCTTCACCATGTGAAGACACAACAAGACAGCCATCTGTAAACCAGTAAGAAAGTTTTCATCAGAACCTGACCATGCTGGCACCCCAATCACAGATTTCCAGCCTCCAGAGCTATTAGAAATAAATATCTGTTGCTTAAGCCACCCAGTCTATACCTTACTAGAGCAGCCCAAATTAAAACAGAACTTCTGAGAAAACAGAAAGCAGGCAACATATTAGCTGAGTCTGTTGCTCTAGAAAATGGATGGGAAAACTCAGAATACTGGAGTGATATTGGCTCTCTGCTTCTTTTGGAAAGTACTGTAGGATAAAAAGAAGCTTATGTATCAACAGGCCAGTTTGCAAGTAGCGACTGAGGAAAACATGAAGATTCTTTCCACCTATGGTCTTCCATCTACTATGTGGCTTCACAGGACTGGAAAAGTCAACTGCTTTTGTGCTCCAAACAACAGAAGCTAATTTTGTACTTCAGAGTCTTTCTTTATATTCTCCCAATAACATGTTAGGGTCAAACAATGGAAGTAGCCCAGAAACAAAGTTCAGAGTAACTCCCTATTTGAAGCCAATATTTTTAGAGGACTTTAAACTAGCCAGTATGAAGTTGAAAATGAAAGGGGGGGTTCAAGCACAGATAGCAAGCACAGGCAGAAGAAAAGATCTCAGAGGCTTAAGAACTATGAGTAATAGTAATCTAAATATGGTGATTCTCACATGAATTTAATTGGAAGCAAATAAGCTGGAAACTTATTAAGTTTTTGAAGGAACTGTATCTCCAGAGTATCCACAAGTCTGACCAGAAGAGCTGTGATTGTCTCTAAAATAGTGCTACATGTGGGAAGAAGGTAGTCATGGAAGGTGGCCAGAGGGCAAATTATGTCAGACTGTTCACCATTATCTGTTCTTGAGAGTTTTATTTTAATAATAGAATTTCTGGTTTCAGCTTGCCACCTGTTCACCCAGCTTACAGATTTATACCCAGTTTTTCTTACAGCTAAGCACAGCATTTGTCTAAGTTTTAGAAATAGGATGGAAAAGAAAGTTATGCAATTTCTGGGTCGTCTCCTTAAAGTTATTTGCTTTGAACTTCCTTTTCTCAATGATTTCAGTTAGACTGTGGACATAGGATGATCCAGCTTTGACAAAGTGGACAAGGACAACACCTCTAGAAATGACGAAGCAATAGGAGGAGTGTAGGACCCTGAACAATCTAGGAAAAGCGGTCACCCAAGGAGTTTGGCCTGCTCCTTTTTGGACTATTACATATGAGGAAGAGATAAGCTTACAACTTAAGCTCCTGTATGTTAGAGTCTCTTGTAGCAGCTTGGTCTGAATCCTAACACAATATGTAATTTAACCTAATAACCTCATGGTTGTAAAGGACAGTTAGGATTGTGAAATCAAATCAAATCTATAGTGATACGTCTCTGAAAGAAAATAGTAAACTTTTCTAGAGCAGGCATGGTGAAAGACTATTTCTTGTGGAAGCAAGGAAAGTATCAAATAGTTTCTGGGAGACCTGGCATGATGGATGCCTTCAACACAGAGGTTAGACTCAGGTACTTCTTATTTAATTTCCAAAGGTGCACCATGTTTACATCTGTCTCAATAAATGATCATATTTTATAAGACTCTTTAAATCATCTGTCAGACAAATCCAGATGCCAAGTAAGTTAAACTCAGTGTTCAAACTACTACTCAAAAATAATTTATACACCTGGGAAACCAAAGTTAATGATTTGATTAAGTATTTCTGAATGTGATATTATATTCCCAAGATGGTACAAAGTCTTGAGGATATAGAAAGGATAGCATAGTGTACCTACAATCATGGATATTTCACCCTTGTTGAAAATACAAAATTAATCAACTTTAAACAATTAAAGAAACATTGCTATTAAAAATCAATGCTTCCTGTTTTAACCTGATTAAAATTATTAGTGTTAAGATGTGATTTTCTAGCAAGTTAAAAATAAATAAGACATAGTTCTCATGAAAGAAATTATACTGTAGGATAGGGATGGGATATTAGTGGTGGAATAGGGAAAAGAGAGATCCAAACATAGTCTTACACACAAATACATCAATAAATGACATACATCAGATGTCAAAAAAGAATAAATAAAATGTTACATCAGGTCCATAGATTAGGGAATTATAGGCATTAAGATGGTCTTGGAAGAATGGCAAGGAATAGAAAATATTTACTCATCCATCCATTCAACATGTTTTTTGAAAAACTTTTATTATATACGTGTTATGTTCTAAGTAATAGGCTCCTGTTCCTGGCCACAGAATGTTCACTGACCAACAGTTTAGTTCTGCAATTCAGTTGCTCTGGCCAGGTGCTAAGATTCAGGTAAATGGGAAGGTATAGTCCTGCTCTCACAGAGCTCATAGCCAAGAGAGAGCTAAGTGAAAGTAGAAGAGGGAAAAAGTTGCTAATAAAGTTAGGCAAAATGATGATCAGAGTAAAAAAAAAAAAAAAAAAAAATTGAGTCAGGTGATGAAGTGGTATAACCACATGCTGATAAATTAGGTGAAATACAAAAACAGAATAGCATTCAGCAAGTAATTACTCCATATCAAAAACTGGGAATAATATATTATAAATAAAAAAGTATAAATGATGTTGGAGAAACCCAAAATATAAGTAGAATTAGCAATTACATTTTTTTTTATTGAGCAAGTACTTCTTGTTCCCCATGCAACCTCCATAGGCCAAACAAGTTTTGTTTATGCTTTTGGTTTGTTTGTTTGTTTGTTTTTCTAAAAATGCTGTTAATTGCCTTTAGGAGAATTCCACTGACTAAAAGAATTTTCCATCTGATTATGTTGTGAATGATCTCATTTTGTTTTTTGTTGTTTAACAGGGCCTATGTAGTAGAGAGGTGAAGACTTTCCTTCACATACACAACTTGAAAGCCCTACTTGCACTATAACTGGAATAAAGCAAAAAAGTGAGAGGGTCGCCAGTTTCCTCCAGGCCTTTGATTCTTGTCTATTTCCTCTCCTCGTGAACCTTGACTAACTGATCAAACATTAGCTTTGCATAATCAGTCCTCAGAAAGCACTTTCTGAGAGTTATCAAGATTAAACCAATGATTCCAAGCAGCTGGCACAAAAATGAGTTCAACCTTCAACTACAAGTTCTGCAGCATTTAAATACAAAAACTGTTAACCGAAGCCAAACAAACCATAAGGAGACATGGGTTTCTCTTCTCTCCTCTCCCAATAAAACGTCAATCTTGTTTCAACCTAGGAAGTTAACTGGTCTTTAGATGCTCCCAATGTATATCACCTAAATAAAGTTTGTATCTTTTCTTTGCATCACTTGTATTATTTGGATAGCACAGAAATATATTGATAAGGTTTACACACAAAACCACAATATTTAACATGTGATCAGTGGCTACCAGAGAAAGACAATCTGCTTTTCCTTGTCTATATAACAGCAGATGGTTGGCCATGTAAACAAGTCATTCATTTGAAATATCTGAAGATGAGGAAAGTATACCAATCAAGGCAAACTTTTTTTTTTTTAATGTTTTATTTATTTCTAGGAGAGAGAGAGAGAGCGTGAGCAGGGGAGGGTCAGAGAGAGAGGGAGTCACAGACTGAAACAGGCTCCAGGCTCTGAGCTGGCAGTCAGCACAGAGCCCGACGCGGGGCTCGAACCCACGAACCGCGAGTACATGACCTAAGCGAAAGTCGGACGCTTAACCGACTAAGCCACCCAGGCGCCCCAAGGCAAACTTCTTAATGTCTGAAGGTAGACCTACCTTCTTGATGCTAGTATATGCTCAAAGTCCATCCTCATTCCAGAAACAAGAAATTCATGGTAAATTCCTGTTGCATCTGAATTGATTTATATCTTCTCATAACCCTAGCACCACAGCCAGGGCTCTCTCCAGAGTTACAAGAGGGATCTTTATAACTTTATTATCATTACTTTTTTTTTTTTTGAGGGAGAGAGAGGGAGGTGCAAGTGAGTGAGGGAAACAGAGAGAGAGAGAGAGAGAGAGAGGCAGAGAGAGAGAGGAAAGTGGAGAGAGAGAGAGAAGTGTGGTTCGCTCAAAGCAGGGACTCATGTTTACCTGAAGCAGGGCTGAGCTCACCCAATGTGGGACTCGAACTCAAGAACTGTGAGATCATAACCTAAGTCAAAGTCAGATGCTTAATAACTGAGCCATCCAGGCACCCAATTTTCATTATCTGTTCTGTTGAAAATTATTTCTACTTTTCGTGTGTACCTTTCCCCTTTAAGCCCAGAGGATAATCTCTCATTTCTCTTGGATCTCCAAGTTCATTCCTCATCACAAGGTATGTACCTTATATCATTATCACATTATATATTCAATTTAACAAATATTTCCAAACATCACATGCATTATAGAGGATGAGGCACTGTGAGATTTAGAGGGGATTTACACACAATGAGTTTAAGGAGAAGAGAATGGAGGCAGAAATAATAACATCTTGGGGAAAAGGAATAGCACTAACTAAAGCACCAGGATTTAAAAGCCAGCCGTGCCTTATGAAAAAGTACTCTACTTTGGCCATTTCACTGAATATTTATAGAGATAAAAGGAAAATGAAACAGTAAAGGTCATTTTTTTGCAAGAGTCTTAACTGAGAAATTTGCATATAATTAACTAAATAATGACAAAGAACTGAATGTTTTTGAGAAGTGGTTAGTAGATAACATCAGGGTCTTTGTTTTAGAAGATTAATATAAGTCATGCACAGAAAGGATTGGAAAAGAGCCATGAGAAAAAGAGACCAATTAGGAAGCTCTTGAAACACAGAAAAAGGAGAAACCAAAGGAATGTCAGAAACGTAAGACCTGCAAAAGTTGACAACTTAGATGTTGAAAAAGAAAGAGAAACAGAAAATGGTTTTGGATTTTGGCCTGAAAGAAGACAAGAGGGAAAGCCAATCATGATAAAATCATGGGCTCTTTTCCAGTTATATGTAAGTTCTCATATTAAAATTTAGGTCTATATTGAAAAAAAAAATTACTTCTGTATTGTTTTCTATAATCTGGTCTTTCTCCAGAGCCTAATCCATTTCTGATCAATGATTGGGGGCAAGATAACTAAATGTGCAGTCTAGTTCAGAGATTCATTTGAATACAATGTCTCTTAGATAAAATATGCTCCAATGATGGACCCTTTACTGCTGGGGGAGAAGTATGGGTTATTACTTGTATGAGATGGGAGAAGAAACATAAAATCCTCACTCTTCCTCCTCTAGCAATTCAGCAATGCCCTTGTCCTCCTGGATTCTGGTTGTTCTGCTTTCCTTTGATGCTGAAGTCTATGGCTAATATGCCATGTTTTTGGCACAAACACTGCTGCTTGTGGTTTTCACACCTGACTGTCTTTGCCTTCAATCTTGCTGTAAAAACCTCAGGTCTACCTGCAACTTTTATCTGGCCCTGATTAGAAGCATCCTCTTTAAAGTCTTCATTTGGTCCCAACAATAGTAACCCCTTTCTGGCAAGATCCATGTGAGAACCAGCAGTGCCTCAGAAAAGTTAGTCCTCAGATTGATTTTTAACTTTAATAAGTTACATTGGCCAGTTCACTTTGAAATGGTTGTGCACCAATTACTTCCAAGACACCCTGCAAGTATCCTCCTATTGAAGTTTCAAATGGGAAACAGGAGTATCTCTCTGACTTTGCTAATATTTTCTCTTTTCTGATGTACTTTCTAAAACCTAGAAAAAGAAAAATGTAGACACACAAGTAATGGCTTTATTTTCCTCTATTTCTTCTTTCCAAGATCCATTAGGCTAAGACTCCATAGAAGGCAAAGTTATGGTCTGTATGACTACTCCAAGATGAGTTATTTATTTGCAAATATGGGGAATGTAAAAATAATAGAACTCTTCTCTCTAGAATAGCTAGTAGTTTGATTTATCATCATGAGAGGAAACTAACTTCAATGCCAAGAAACCTTCCTTAAAACATACTACTTTTATTCTTTTCTCATTTATATTTTTTGGGCACTATTCCTTTGCATTTCTTCTGTAACAAATCTTAATTTCTCCCAGGTATATTATTGCCTTAGGCGAACAAAGACAATGGTCTTGAACTCTGAAAGGCAAAATAAAAAAGTATATCAATAATTTTCAAAATATTGCCCCACTGCACATGTTCAATTTAAACTACCTACAGAACATTTAGGAAAGTAAGTCCCCCTTAGTAATCTAGAGAGACTTGTTTCCCCATTTTAATTTAGAGTGTAAGCAATGTTCTAGTTTTCATTTGGCCTCTTATGATTAATCATCACTAATGGAGTTTGGCTGTAAACCAGGAAAAGTTTTTATACCTTTAAACCCATTTCATTTAAAGAATATACTTGATTTCTTGGAAAATATGACAAGAACTTGATATATCCAATCATAATTTTTAAGTACCAAAAGTCCCATTACCCACCCTTATTTAATAATGGTAACTATCTTGTCATGCCAGGACTATAAATAACAGTGGAGAACATAGACAAACAGGTAATCAAACCTGGAAAAGTCAAAAGAGAGACCACAGGAGATAAATAAAAATAGTCACAGGAAAGAGTCAGATCTCAGATACCAAGGTCAAGGCAAACACAGACCTAGAACCAGATACAAGAGTCAGAGCCAAAGGCAGCAGGACACAGGACAGACTGTTCATTAAGCCAGCTGGGATATGGGCAGGTTGGCCAAGAGACGAAAACAGCAAAAGGCCACCAGGCATCAAGGTAAATTAGTCTTGGGAAGCCACGGGGATGAGATAAGGATTTTGGATTGATATTCTAGTCTCTTTTGTTCTCATAGGAACTGGCGTGGATAGCTGGCAGGCAATGATCATTTTTTCTTGTGGCTGAGGTTACTGCTCACATTTGCCTCACAGAGTAATCTCTCTGGAGACTCCGAAATCTAACCAGGTGAGTCAGACTAGATTTGAGAAAATAAAATTTGAGATCCATATAATAGAGGATCCAGTTTTCTTTAGGTGCAGAAAACTGTTGGAATGGTAGTACCTTAAGTTGAGGGTAAATGAAGATGGAATCAGAGTTCAGCAGAGCATGAAGGGAAGGTTAGGTAATTGCCTGGAACACTGAATTGAACCTATGCTGCCTGTGGATCTGAGGACTGAGGATACAGGAGTAAGTCAAATAAGATATAAATTGGCAAACTGGGTTGTGTTCAAGCTGAAACAGTGAAAATCAGGAATCCAAACAGACCAGCAAGAAACCTCTAGATGGCCTCGGTATCAGAAGATTTATATTATTAAGCAGGTTATTTTTCATTTAGAAAAATTAAAAATATTTTTTAAAAATGGTAAAAGTCCAATTTCTACTTTATATGAGGAGAGGACAGGTTTCATTTTTATCTAAACAACAGTAACTTATTAAACTCTTTCAGAGATGGTCGATGTCAATTCAAATGTCATCACTGAGCACTTGAAATTCAAGTTAGCAGGAACTGAGTTCTTAATAGAGATCTTTAAGTGTTCTAAAAGTATTTTAACATTTATATAAATGGCACTTTTTTCTGAGTTACTGTCAAGGATACAAAGTCAGATCCCTTCCTCTACATACTTGTTAACTTTTCTTAAGCCATCATTTCATGTAGAGGATGTAAAGATATATGACATACAGTCTGTGATTTCAGGATCTGCAATAAATATAATTGGAGATGGAAGAAGATTATATGTTAATGTTGCTGAATTCCATTTCTTCTTCAAAAGTAGACAGGCATCAGGATTAGCAGCAGGTTTTAACAAAAAAACAAATCACACAGCCTCCATAGTAGTGATTAAAATTTCAGAGGATCAAAACTGTATATGTTGACAGGAAAAGGTTAGACTAAATATACAGAGGTATAAATCTTCTATTTGCAGTTCAAAATGAGGTCTTTCAAATTGCTGAAGTATCATCAGCATGAGGTCCTTTATGTGATGTGAAGAGATATAGAGAGGACTTCATTTATTGCATTTATCTTTCATAAAAGCATTCATAAATCACAATTATAATTTTTATATTTGGTTGTTTATGTAATGCCTGATTTTCCCATTTGATGAAAAATGGGATTTCATGAGCATAGAGGGTTTCATGAGGACAGAGATCACATTTGTATAATTCATCACTGCATACTCAGTTCCAGAAAACATCTTGGACATGGAAGATACCCAGTAAATATTTATTGAATGAATAGAATTTGAGTAAATATGACACAAAGTAGGCTCAAGTGAGCTCTCCAAATCCACAGTAGCTGGAATTATGTTAAGGTCAATGCCATATCTTGCTGAGTTCAAGGTCATCTTCATTTTAAGAGATATCAAGAGACCAGATTGATTTCAAGGCCTCTAAGAGACTTTGATCCTTTCCAGGTCACCTATGACAGTAACCACACAGGCATTTTCTGAGGGACCTTTGAGATAAAGAACACGTTGGAGAGCAGAGGGTCACCCTTGAGATTCTGCCTTGTTACCCAGTAACAAAGTCATTTAACCAGCCAGATCTGTGGAGGACACTCAGTCCAGACTACTTTCTATGCTGAGTGAGATTTAGTTCTTCCATAGATCATCATATTCAGGTCAACGAACTGCCCTTCAACCTCTGAAGCATTTTCTAGTCCAATATTGTTGGGGAATAATGTATTCTTTCCATTTTATATTCCTTCTTCCATTGTCTTTTAGCACTAAGTTTTTATGTAACCTTCTAGAAAGAGCTTCAGACATCCCAGCAGGGGGTTGTATTACACATAAAATCTTTGCTTAACTGACATCAGTTTTGGACCCCTGCCATTTGTTTATAACTTCTCGTTTTTGCCCTTCAAATGAACTGTATATAAATAGATTCAGAATAAACTCATTATGAAGTTGGAAGTTGAACATATGTCTGAAATGTCACAGCATTCTTTGCAACCAATATAAGAATGTCTATGGATTACCATTTTTATTTTCAATAATAAAAGCTTTTCCTTTGAAGCTAAATTCCAGTGTTTAAAGCACAGCTCAACAAATTTTTGTTGGATACAGAAACACCATTTTTAAAAGTCTTATTTCCTGCCAATGTGGTACCACTGGGAATTTTATAATAGTTAAATGACAAAAATATGTATCATAACTCTCTTAGCACAAATAGCTTTTTTAAGAGTTCAGTACCAATCTTTAGCTTTATTTGCCCATATTGCAGTGTCACTGGTAACACAAATCAAACATTTTCCAAATATATATGGGTAGACAGTTCTCAGTATAAATGGATTCAACAAATAATTTTGAATGTAATTGCCTTTTCCAGGAAAGGAGAAACTTGAATGTCTGACATAAAAAACAAAACAAAACTTTGAGTTAAGACCATTTATTCTTCAACTTCAGATAACTGGTTAATTTGTGATCCATATACTTATATTCAAAGCTACTTCGGAAGTTGATTACTCCGAACTGTCTATATGTTGCTTTGATAACAAATACTACAGTGGTACAATAAAACATAAAGTTTATTTCCCACGTAGATAAAGTCTGCTATCCAGGCAACTTTATCACAACACAAATGATGTTGTGCCATTTCCTTCACAATTCCCAGTTTCAAACTTCACCAGAATAGGTGAGCATGGAAACCATCATGCCACTTCCTAAGTAGTTAAGCCCAGAGTAATTCCTATCATTCCCGCTCACAGGCTATTGAGAAGGACCAGTTATATAGTCCCTTCATGCAAAGAGGCCAGGAAATATTCTTCATAAGTTCAAAAAAGTAAGGAGAACTGGTGACATTGGTGAACACTAAAAATGTCTAACTCAAAACTCCATCAAAGTAAGACAGATTTAACTTAAAGCTACTCCTCTCTGTATGGGGTTGAATAATGTTCTCTAAAGTTCATGTCTACCAGGAACCTCAGAGTGAGACTTCATTATGAAAAGGATCTTTGAAGATGTAATTAGTTAAGATGAGGTTATACTGGATTGGGATGGACCTTAATTCAATGACTGATGTTCTTATAAGAAGGTCATTTGGAGACATAGATACATGCAGTCAGACCACCACATGGAAACTGGGAGTGATGGTTGAAGTCATGCATTCACAGTCCAAGGAATAAATTGGATTGCCAGCAACCACCAGAAACAGACATGGAACAGACTCTTCCTTCCCCAGAGCTTCTAGAATGGATCAGTCTGGCCAACACTTTGATTCCAGACTTCTAGCCTCTAGATCCATGAGAAAAAGTTTTGTTTTGTTTTATTATTTTAAGCCATCTAAGTTGTAATAGCTTGTTATGTTAGCCATAGGAAACTAATAAGCCCCCCCCCAAAAAAAAAACAAGTTGGTAGGCAGAGAATTCAATCCCTTCTCCTTTGTTCCTGATCTTCAGACACATGCCAGAGACACTGTCACACCAACTCCTCTCCAAGACTTGCCTTTATTTTAACAACTTATAATTTTGTCTTGAGAAAACAGTCATAAAACATGTTATACTGTATCACTAAAACTCAAGAGGCCATCATTTAATAACTGACAAAAGGATCTGTCTGTTCTCCTTATGCTAATATTCTATTAACGTATTTGCTCTGAAACTCTGGAAATTTATGAAGAATTTGATGTCTCCTGGAAAGCTAAGAACAACTGGAATAATACTGATGGTCTGTACAGTTTCTTGAAGTTTTGCTGTTTCAGTAGCAATGAAGAAGTTAGGCATATCGAGTTGGGGGTTAGAATTACAGTTAAACACTTATAAGAATGTTAGAATTTCTGTTCCAAGGTCACCATTTAGCAATTTCACAAATGGCTAAATCGGGTGCCAAAAGTAGGTTGTAATAAAAACCAGGTCAATGGGAAAATAGAAATGAAGTACTTAAATTATTTCTCCTTTTAAAGATGTTAGACACCCTATAAGATACAATCTCTCTTCTTATGAAGAATATTCTCTACTAAAGTTGCAATCTTCCAGCAATAGATAAAATCATGCCATTTCCAAAGTGTTTTCAGAATATTTTTATTTTCTAGAAACACTTTTATCCTTTAATGTTTGCAATGAAGCAGAAAGGGACCACAAAACACTGCAATTTCTATTACATCAATTTATTGACATTAATATTTAGTTTCACTGTGTAAGTGCAACCACATTTCAAACATGCTTATTGTTCTTTGCTGCATATTTCAAACTCATTTCTAACAATGTTAGCATCTGAGCTTTTGTGGCATATCTAGTTATGTGGAAGAAAAATCATTGAAATGGTCTATTACAATACTGAAATTATACTCAGGCATTATCTCTGTAGTACTGCCATGACAGTCATTTACATAGTAACTCAGAGAGTCTAATTCACTTCAGTAATGTCCTATGATGGCCAAGAGCTGATGTATGAGCTCTGTATTGGGAATTACAATCAAATATATCATTTTAATGTATCCATATGGATACATGTATAATTCTGAAACCCATAATAAGTAGTATCATCATATTATAAAACCCAGATTTTCCATGGTTATATTCCCATCAAGCCCACATGGTTTCCCTAATAATGTCATTTGTTTTAACACTGTACTACCCAGACTGGAATAGACTGAAATTATTCTTCGCCATGATTGTTAGTAAGTGAAACCACAGCATTAAAATGAGTAGCCCTGAGAAAGAGACAGAATTATATAAAGCAGTTAATGTTTATGTATTTTTGAGAGAGAGACAGAGTACAAGTAGGGGAGGGGCAGAGAGAGAGGGAGACACAGAATCCCAAGCAGGCTACAGGCCCTGAGCTGTCAGCACAGAGCCTGATGCGAGGCTCAAACTCATGAAGTGTGAGATCATGTCCTGAGCCGATGTCAGATGCTCACCCAACTGAGCCACCCATGCACCCCCAAACATTCACCTTAAATTTATCTCCAAAACAAAATTAATACACAGCATATAATTTAATTTCTAGAGTATCTATACTATTTTTATTGACCCTAAGGCACTGTTAGGCAAATAATAGACCATCTACTGTTTAAATTATATTTCAAATTCCAAATGTAATTAAGAAGAAATCAAGAATAAAAGTTGATTTTCTCAGGGCTCTGAGCACAACCAACAATGTTAGCATGAGCCAATGTTAAATACAATGTGATATTATTAGCATTTACTACTTCATGATATGTGGCTAGCCTATGTATCCAATCTATTACACTGCCATTACTGATGCAAAACACTTTTGCACAGCCTTTTAAATGCATTAAAATTCAAATCCAAATCATCAAATATTATGTTTCATAGTGTTTGCCTACTCTTAATCTGTAGCATGACAATTACAAACCATAAAATAGTGATGTAAATTCTATAATGAAAAGAGTTATTTCCCTCTGAGATTTGACTAATATTATGACAATCTGCTTTCTTGTTACCTTACATTTTAAGTGGGGTAAGTGATATGTCTTGTGCCAGTATTTAAAAACTGTCTTTTGAATTCTTTCCAAAAATAGTTATTCTGGCCAAGCCTCAAAGATAAAAACATTTAGTATATTTACTAAAATAGATGTTAATATTCATATTAGTTGAAACTCTTTCAGACAGTTGATGCCATTCTGATATGTCCTTGTTAGAAGTTTTCAGTAAAACAATACATCATCTGAGAGACTGGGAAATTTCATGGAAAATCAGACTTTAAAAAAATATTTTAAAGATAATATAAATCTAATTTTAGTGTTGGATGAGAAATGGAAAAGAAACTAGAAATATCTTTACTGCTGAAATCCAGACATACATATTTCATTCTTTCTCGATAGTAAGAAATTTAAAAGTAGTAAAGATTGCTAAATATATTTAAAGGTTTTCAAAAATCAATTTTATTATGATCATTGAATTCAATTCCTGTTTTTATTAAATTTAGGAATTAAAAATTTTAAGTATATATAAGTTTTAATTACTGAAATTATTGCCCTAAATATTCTCTTTTAAGAGAATCAGTATATTTCCATTTGGGTGGATAAAAATCCAGAGAGAATTACTGTGTCACCAGAGAAGCACGGAAGAATAAGCTTTCAGTATGCTAGGACATTACAGACATCTCGGACAAATCATTTCCCTATCTATGAGGTCACAGAAAATGAGAAATTGATACAGTTGCTCCCACCCTTATCCAGCTAATTGGAGTCAGAGCCTGGGGATGAAACCCAGAAATCATAAGCATACATACCAATAGCCTGCTCATAGAATATCACCAATTAAAAATCCTGAGAGTTCATACTTAACTAATCTTTCTTTTAGGGAATTGTCTCTTACTCACTAATGAAAATTTGAGAGAAAACATCACTTTTAATAGACATACATATAAATCACAACTAGAGCACAGATGTCAAAGGTCTGCTATGAAATGAGTTGCCATATTAAATCCTGTCTTAGAAACACAACTGAAACATTTCTGGATAAAATCAGAGCATGTCTCCTAAGGTTATCCAGGATACTAATCACGTAAACTTAAATTTATCTTTCTTTTCTAAATTTTACTGTTTTGGGTACAAAGATGATACAAGTCTGATCCACAGTGAGTGAATAGAATTTTTAGAATAAATGTAAACATGGATGCCCTCCAATATTTAACAAAGATCACTAAACCTCTCAAAAAGGCAAGAGCATATTGACACCTCTAAAAGAGAGATTCTGGTCTTATCTATGTATACTACTTAACTAAGTTAAAACAAACAAACAAATAAAAACAAATTAAAAAAAATAAATGAGATGCTTGACCTCCAAAAAATAAATTATCAGAATATTTTCCTGAGGGCAGAGCTATACTAAGAATAAGGAACTCAGCTATTAACTAAATTTCTGACATGAATAGAAAAGGGCATCATGATATATCCATACATTTAAATTATCATTGTAAAATGTCAACTTTCCTTCAGGACACCTTCAACATGTCCTTCTGTCTGAACCCTTTATTTTTTAAGATCTGACCAGCACAACTCACAAAAGCACAAGATAACCACTCACAAACATAAACATAGCCATGTATGCCTCTCCAGAATTTTCCCCTCCTGCTTCTCCTATTCTGTCTCATTTTCATTATCTCTAGTTTTTCGGTAAGGTTCACTTAAATATTCAAAGCAAGAACACTCATCTTTTGACAATACAATTTGGCCAAGAACTATGTTCAACTTCAGATTCCTTTCAAAGATGATCCTGCGTCTCTCCTTGTTACCATATACCCCAACTGCATACAATTTTGTGCAACTAACCACCTGGAAATCCTCCTCACTTATGGTATATAACAGAATACTATTTTTGTGGATCAAGCTGACCCTCAGTTTCATCTCTCTGGGAGCAAAGACTGACAGTGTAGCACTAGTCCATTTCTTGGAGCTGGTACACATCCCATCAGGTGAAAACAAGAGCTTCTATTCTGTCTTTCTTTATTCTGTTTAGAAATCTTGCTCAAGAGATACAAAGCCTGAAATAATTGACAAAGAGTAGCATCTAGGCAGTTATACTAAAATTCCTCTTGCGAGAAATAACATGTTCAAAAAACATTAGATTGTTATTTTCAAGAGGAAAAATGGACAATTGGCCACAAATGGGAAAATGCAAGTATAAGCAAATGTTAGTGGATGTGTTTTATACTGAGTTGTCAACTATTTAAGTGTTTTGCAGTTGTGATCTTCAAAAATTGAAGGCAGTGTTATATCAGTTCTTAACAAAATTTAAATCACCTAGGTTGTTTTAAATTAGGGGTTCATTTAACCCAAAATCTTAATATGTTTATGTATAGTTATAGCACTACAATAACTAATACATAATAATGACTACCCATTACTAAAAAAAGTTTAAAATTTTTTATTTACACTATTCACATGAAAATTAAAAGTTAATGCAACAAATTATCCTTCCAGCTTATATAGAATAGTCTAATTAATTATCTAGATACATTCATTCCTATGGATTCTGAATAGCAATAGATTTTAACATCAGTTTCCAAACATTTGAAAACACAAAAGACTAGATTATGTAAAGCAACACTTATAAAGGGGATAGAAAAACATCAATTCTAGTGATGTATATACCACACTGAAAGTGTGTGAACTTGGATAAATCACCTAAATTATCTAGGCCTCGGATTTCCTAACTTTAAAAATGAAGTAACACTTTGAGTTTAGTTTCACAGGGTTGTGCAGATACAGTATAAACAAGGATATGAAGATGTTTATAAAATATCAAAGAATGATATTATTAGTTTTTAACAGCTTCTATTTTGTTTCTAATATCTTTATCTCATTATTTTTATTGAAATGGGCAAGTCCATCCTTCTCTTCATCTTGATTCTGTATGTTTCATACCTTGAGTCCTTACTACTACACAAGTCAGTAATTATTTTGTTCTCATTTTTCTGTTGAGACTCTCTAGCGATGAATATCTAATTCTCTTCCTGACAGAGAAATAGCCAAAAACATGCAAATTATTGCTATTCTTTCCTCTTTTTCATCATCCTACTTAGGCAATCACCAGCATTCTCCCAAAAAAATCTCCTAAAAAATGCATTTTCAATGACTATTTCTTTTAAGTAACTCACATATGAAAAGAACACCAAAGGTATCTAGAGTCTTGAAGACTTCCTTTTACGCTTCCCTTGGTTGCATTGTTTCAGTGAAATTATTAACCTCCAAATCATTAGAGAAATAAAAGAGCTGGAAATTATTTAAATGGTAGAACTCAAAGAACAGCCAGTTGAAGGGATGTAAATTGGTTTATAGTACAAAAGTAATTCTTGGTTGCACCAACAGAACTCTCCTAAACATCAAATTACTGAATATAAATTCAGTGAAGACATACAGGCTTAACATCTTTGTTTCATATTTTTTTTTAGAGCCACGAAAATTAAAATTGGTTGCAGCAAGTGGAAATGGATTTTTTATAAGGCCAACAGTAAGAAGCTTCCATGGGAATCTCAGAAAACAGAATGTCAACAGTATGAAAAATTAAACTACTAAAACTAATTCCAAAGCATATTTGTGGATGTGATCACAAGATAGGACTATGAGCCTCTGGCACTTTTAAATATAAAATTTTGTGGGTGAACAGATATGAATGATTATGAATGAACGTCGTTCATCTCTATGAATGAATATCTACATCTCTACTTTCCAACCTATTTGTAAGACAGGAAAAAAAATCTGACAATCTTGAAGTTTATCCACTTAATGTGTGTCAGACTATTTAATATAGTGTTATATAATATGGTCAAGCTCATGATAGTTACCAACAGAAAATAATAAAATGGAATTTCTAACATGCTAAAGGTACAGTGATACTATAGACTGTGGGATAACTTGCAATAAGAGTCATATTCTCCACAATAAGATTTATTTAAGCCTTTGCCCAAAGTATATCTAATTAAAACAAAGTTCTTCAAATAAAGTTTTCTTTAATTTTAATAAGGCCTATCCCCAACTTAGAATAATAAAGCCNCATCAGGCTCTGTACTGACAACTCAGAGCCTGGAGCCTGCTTCAGATTCTGTGTCTCCCTCTCTGTCCCACCCCTACCCCCACCCCCATCTCTCTCTCTCTCTCTCTCTCTCTCTCTAAAAAAAAATAAACATTTTTTAAAATGACCCAGACTGATTTAATAACCTTAATGACCCATCAGACCCCATGTAGAAAGCCAGATCTAAGAATCCCATCACTTTTCAAGCCCAGTACTATATCCATTAAAATTTGCTGTTCAAATGTTGCTTGTTTTGTGTTTTATTGTTTAAAGTAAAGATGTTTGGTTATATTTATGAAAAGTTATCCTACAGACTATGATAATGTTTCTATTTTTTCATCTGGAAAAAACCTCTTATTTCTTAATCAGTAAATTTATTTTCATAAGCATTTTGCTATTTCATTTTATTATTTCTTCCCTTTTCATCTCAGGATTAACTATTATTAAAAGACCACTAAAATATTTTACTTTCCAGAATGCTTTGACCTTCCCATAGCTAATTTCTCTGCCAATGCAACACATTTTCAATATATGTCCATGATTTTAGTTACAAATACTTTTAAGATTAATGGTGTTAAGAAGTGAATTAAATATCTTAAGATTAGCTTGTTGTCTTCAATATGTAGAAATAGAATACAAACTAAAAGTGACATGTCAGTTTCTAACTCTCTTCTAAGCAGCCATTCTATGTTACCAGTTCAAGCCCCTTCTTTTTCTAATATGCATGATAGACAATGATGTGATCGACATATTCCCACAATTATATGAGTTATTCAAAATTCACAAGAGTGTTGATTTACCCTTCTCTCATCAACTTAAGGAAATATACAAGAATGCCAGCCAGTGACAGTGATATTGTTAAACAATCCTCCTTAAATTCTTTTAAATTTACTAAAAGGAATGCATTAATACCCATATTTTAAGTATTTTTAGTTAACAAAAAAACTTTCAACACATCAAACAATCAAATCAAATGATTGTGATTTCCTAGGATATTTTGGCATGCATATATAGATAATTATCATCTAGAATGATAGTAATTTGAAGGCAGAAAATAAGCAACATGACAATAAAATCAGATTATTGCTGAATACCTAAATATAGTGTCAGGACACAAAATTAATTTTAGCTAGTGGAACATTTCTACAATTCCTTAGAACACAGAATGTGGAACCACTACTGATTAAGAGCAGCACTTAAGCTCAAAATGTCTGGATTAGAATCCTGGCCCCATCATTCAACTACTGACAACTTGGGGTCAAATCATTTAATTTTCATATGCCTCAGTTTCTTCTCTATAAAACAGGGATAATAATAACATCGGTTACTAACAATTGTCATAAGGATTCAAAGAAACAACACCTATAAGCATTTACCACAGATACAGGCACATGGGAAGCACTTAATACAAATGTTAAGTATAACAAGTTGACTGTCCTCAGGTTGGGCAGCTCTTTACTTAGAGTTGAGACTGATGATAAGCACTGTGCCAGCCAGTCTGAGCTTTTAATCTTGACTTCACTTCTCAAAGTGAGAAATATTAAGCCACTAAACAAAACAAAAAACTTCAGAAAAAATTAGAAGTTCTTTTGTATTTACTTTTATAACTTTGAAAAAAAAATCATCAACTAAATATGATGATTTGCAAGAGGAGATTTTTCTGAAATTCAATTTAAATTAGTTTTAATAGAAAAAATAACAGTAGCCAACAGTAGCTACAATTCAGTATGCACTTGGCATAAAGTATCTGATTTAATCTTCACAACAACTAAAGGAGATAAGTACTCAATAATTGCATTTTACAGATGAGGGCAATTTTGGCTAAAAGAGATTACAAAACAGTCTCTGGGCCACAAAGTTGGTAAGTAGCTGGACTGGGTATAAATTGAATCCATTTGAGTCTGTGTAACCTTGAGTTAACTACTTAACTGTTCTGTGCCTCAAATCTTCCCCATTTCAAAATATGAATAATTATAATACCTTTCTCATAGAATTCTCATAAAGACTGAGTTCGTATATGCAAACTCCTAGGGCCATGTCTGGCACTGTATCACAATTGCAATTCTGGCTAAATTAAGAGCAACAGTGACCAAGATCTTTACTTCTACTGAAGAAATACTGGAATAGTCATGACCATATGGGAAGATTTCCATCTCACCAAACTTTACCGGTAGTAATACTTCAAGTTGGCAAAATAAACTCTATAGTCATCATAAGCTAAACACTATGGAGAATGAAAATCAGAACTGCTTAGTCAATACATGTAGGACACCATTTTGGGACTCCTCAGGAACTCTGCAGTGGCTGGAAGGTAGAGAGGAATATGTTCTTTTTCAGTAGACAGGACATGGAACTAAAGAGATTTAGGTTTAAGTGTGATGTGGTCTGAGGACATTTGGGTGATAGATGTTTTATGACAATCTAATCAGTTCTACCAATGAAAAATCCATCCATCCACTGCATGTAAGCTTATTGCTAGAATGTGCCAGCTATCCAAGATGAAGAATTAAGCAACACAGTCCCAAATAACAGCAGAACATTACTGTTGCCAAAAGAATATAGCCCCAAAAGCCAGCAGCACTACTTAATAGGATTATGTTTAATCTGAAAGAATACCACTAGAGATAACATAAAACATCCAATGTCCTGAAGTGGCAGTGAGATTATTCAACTCCTGGACTGGAGGAGCTTTTAATCAGGGTCCCTGGAATGCTCCAGCAATTTAGTACGTTAAAATGGTTTCACTTGGATACATCCAGATTTGTGTTGCAGATGTTATCCCACCCAAATCTCCTGTACAAGTTCATCAAAAAGGGTATCATGCCGAAGCTATCTGGAAATTTAAAAAGAAAAAAAAAAAAAAACTCCAAAGCTTAAATCTTCAAAGAGATGTGTCAGATAGAAAAGTTTATCAATGAATAAGACTTGTGTTGGTTTTAGATAAAATAAAAATACCAGTAATGCTAAAGATTATTGGATTTTTTGTTTCATTTTACTAAATGATAACATTTTAACATAAAGACGCTAACTGTATACATTGAGACAAAAGTACAAAATCAACACATTCAAAATTTGGAAAGATCCAGTAGAGATACACACGTAATAAGAAAGGCAAAGAATATAAAGCAAAAGAGAGGATAGGTGGTTTTTAGAGGTCAGAGGTTCTACACAAGCAATCTCTGCTCTTAAGCTGTATAACAAAAACATTTCACATTTTTACTCCTAATCTGAAATAGAATTTTAAATGCCTATCACCATATATAAAGTAACTTATCTCACTTCCAAATGGAGAACACTGAACCGGGCAACATTTAGTTGATTAATTATTCATTAGCATTGCCAATGTTCTTACAAAGTTTGAAATACACTGAGCAATTTCCCATATTTTCTCACTTTCACAAGGGCATTTGCTAAGTGCCTATTAAATGAATGTAACTAATCATAGTCTATGTGTGGAATTTGTGTATAAATGTATCAAAATTCAAATCACCACCCCCATTCAACCCATAAAAATCCAGCAGGTGGTCTGAAGAACATTTAAGAACAACTAATCTACTAAGCAACCTCTATCACCAGCTAAATAACTTGCAGCAAGAACCTTAATTATGTGCAGGTGCAGATGATTGTACCCATAATACAGTTAAATGGCCACATCCAAGGTATTAAGCATATGTAATTTTGAAGTGGAGGATAGAAGGAATGGAAACTAACCTTTACTGAACCAAGGCTCTGATATAAAATAACTTACGACATATCACAAATGACTATGGTAGCTGGAGTTTAAACCTAGGTCAGTGTGACACCAAAGTCTACATTTGCTCTACTTCTTTGTTGTCTTTCCATTGTACAGAGCCTTTTAAATCTACTTTGAGAAATGCCTCTTCTTGAATCTTGACTCATTTCTCCCTTCTGACTTCCCTGTTCAAATTTTCTAACCATCCTAGTTGACCTCATTAACTGTAACTATACTTTTGAAAGTTCAGCTATGGGGCTTTCAGATTCTTGATGGTATAAAAATATCTATCCCTTCTCCTCTTAAGTACCACCAAAAATCAAAGACCTAGGACAGATACTGAAACTCCATCACTGAAAAAAAAAATCTTAGGTGGTATTTGTAACCCCAAATCACAAAATATGAAGATAGAAAAAATATGAGAAAGAGGTAAAATTACTTGGCATCAAAGAGGAAGAGCAATTTTAAGTTCCTGAAAAGTGAGTGTTTTACTGAGTTTGACTCCCAAATTTCAGTTTTTCCTCATCTATAGCTTGGGAAAATAATAGCACACAACAAACAGCATTATAATAAGAATTAAAGGAGGAAAAAAAATTGGTATGAAGTATAGAAATACCTATAGAAAATCTCATTGGAGTTCACTAGATAGATAAAGGCAGATGGGAATGCAGGCCTGAGCCTCACATGAGGAATGCCAGGGCTACACTGGTGCAGCTTTGGGAGCTACTGACATATGACTGATTGCTGAAGCTTTGTGAATGAACTCTGGGGAAGAAGGAAGAGGTACAACAGATGGGAGAAAAAGCACTCAAGAGATTAAAATTAATTACAGTAACATTTATGGTAACAATAATAATTTTAAAATGAGATCTTAGTGTCACACACTGGGCTAACCGCCTCACATTCATTTCTCCTTATTTTTGTCAAAAGCCACATTTGACAGATGCTACTGGTCTGATTTTACTGATGAGAAAATTGATAATGTCCCAGTAACTTTTTATAGTTGTTGACATTATTGTCTTTCTGAGCTATCGCTGGAATGTATGATTCTGTCCTACTTATGTTGTATGGGCTGTGCTGTATGTTGTGCTGCTAGAGATAAAAGGCATTTGAGAGTCAAGTGGGCAAGTAAATGCAAGGGATGGATATAGTCCCGCACAGGTGGGCAGTAGCTCAGTAATACCTAGAAAACAAGCAAAGAGAGAATCTTCAAATGAGAAAGATTTGAACATGTCCAGACTCCTCCTAGTATATAGTGGTGGCCTGTCCTTCAGGAATATGACTTCATTAAATAACTTCATGTAAACATATAAGAGATGGACAAAGAGGAGTAAGACACAACTATGTAGATCAAAGTGGGCTAGAGAGAGTCTGGGTTAGGGAAACATACCAGAACTGAAGCTAGAAAAAGCTATTTTTGGTTTAGAAGAGGTTGGTTGGTTCCTCTCTCAAATCAAAACCAAATGAATCTGTTTTAGCAGAATAAGTTCTAAAAATAAATCTACTTACATGGTACAGAATTTGAATCATTCTATCTATTTCTAGGATAGTCAGAGATAAGGAAGAATGTTGTTCAGTATTCTAGCCTATCAGAAGAGATTGTAAATTAATATCCCTATATATCAAAGCCACAGACTGTTATTCTCTCTCCAGACATGAGTTCTATGAAATGCAAAGATTATAAGGACAAATTTGGAGGGGTACAGTTTCATCACAAATGAGAGGAAATAATTCAGTCTCAGAAACACTGAGAGGCTAGTCAAAAAGACTTTAAATGCTTTTCCTTCTCTCCTTTACTCTTTCTGCTTCCTCTTCCTAATTAAATATACACATCCATTTATTTTCTCGACTATTCATCAAGCCTGCTTTCCAAAAAAAGCATTAATTATTAACAAATTGCTCTCAAAAGAGCCAGCTGTTTGACCAAATACCAAAAAAAAGTCATTTTTCTGTGTAGACATAGCCAAATTGCAATAAACATGAATCACCATGTCACTTGAAATGTAAAAGAACCATTGATTCAAACATTTGGTGTAAGTGGGAGCTGTGTGAAAGATGGTTAGCTGTCCATCAAACACTGGAGCTTCTCATTTCATGGGGTGGCAGAACCCAAGCATAGACTATATTTTTCACTTTTCTTTGCATAAAAGTGTAGCCACATGGCTAGATTTCACCAACAAAATATGAGCAGCAATGATTTATGCAATTTCAGGGCAAAGTCTCTCAAGAAAACTGGTATTTTATTTTTTTAATAAATTTTAAGTTTTTTAAATATTTTATTTATTTTTGAGAAGCACAGCAGAGAGAGAGAGGAAGACAGAGAATCTGAAGCAGGCTCTGCACTGACAGCAGAGAGCCTGATGTGGAGCTTGAACTCATGAACCATGAGATCATGACCTAAGCCAAAGATGGACGCTTCAACAACTGAACCACCTAGGTGCTTCTCAAGTGAAAGGTATTTTAAAATGAGAAATATAAATAATTTTTGTTCTCTATCCTTCTTGGGACTTTTATAAACTTTGGCATCTGAGAAATATATAGCCTCTGACAGTACTGGTGTGATCTCCTTTCTTTGAGAAGTTACAAATTAAAGAAATTTTTACATTTGTAAAATCATTACATAGCAATGTATCAACAAAGATCTTTCAAGGAAAGTAGATCGGCAGCCAAAAAAACATCTCTGTAACTCAATTTAGATGTCCACCTTGGTGAGCCCGGTCTTCCTAAGAAGGAGGTTTCAGAATATATACTATAGGAAAATAAAACTTTTTATTTGAGTACAAATCAGCATAAAAATATGCATTGTGTCTTTTTGTTTGTCTTAATTCTTGCTCCTATTTTATTGCCTAATTCATTATTTTCTTATGTCATGCTATTATTTCAATAAGGTTGTTTCTTTTAATAGAAATCTCCTCTGAGTTCCTGAAGTCTTAAATCGTTGGCCTGTGCTTTGTATTTCCACAACCTTATTGCATTTTCTGAGTATAAATTATCTCTAAGGCACTAGTTCTTGAACTTTAACATGCATGAAAATCGTGTAAGAAGCTTATTAAAATACACTGTTTCTGTTAGTGGGTTCTATCCAAGATATTCTGATTTTTGTGTCTGTGGAGAGGAATCTTCATTTCAACAAATTAAGCTAATTTTAATGAAGGTGGCTTCGATCAAACTTAGAAAAACAGGAGTTTTGTATGCTATATGCTAATTTAGCTGCAGTAAAGACCACAGCCTAAAAGGTACTATAAATTCTACTACCTAAAAGCATTCCATAAATAGTTGTAGGTAATATTTTCTTTCAAATTTGGCTATTTTCATTTTCAAGAAAAATTAATTAATTAAATTCCTCAATAATCCCTTTTTGCACTCCTGATCAGGCTGTAATGTTACCACTGAAATTGCTGGCTGTCTATATGATAAATTATTGATGTAAGCTTACTACCTATTTATGGGTATACCCACATATTGTTACATTTCCATTTTAGGTCATGTGAATAATCATAGAAATATGTGGGTTTAATTCTATATGGAACATGTCAAATTATATATAAGTAAATATTTCTTCCACTAAACAAGAACGGTTTAGAGCTGAAATGTATATTAGGGATAATTCAATATAATTATGTTCTGGTAGCACATGAGTTTATATAGAAATACTTTGCTAGGGCTCATAGTAAATTAGAAAGCTGTAAGTTTAAATGACAAAGTTGGTATTGGAAGGCTTGGACAGACATACAACCTGAATTCAATTAGACCAGTTGAAAGGAGGAAAGAGGGAGAGAGAGGGAGAGAGAGAGAGAGGCATATACTTTAATAAAAGATTTACTTTCCATAAAACCAGATTATTTTTTCATGTTTATAGTCTTCCCCAAAGTTAACTTGCTTCCACAGAGTTTAGTCTACTGATTCATTTTATCTCTGATTCAATAATTTAGTACCTATTGCTCAGTCTGAGGAATGGCAGAGCAAGCATGACTGAAGGTAAAAGAGATAGGAAGTTTTATGTGCTCAGGACTGAAATACGGTATTTGAGATCTTAAGGAAGGCTGCAGGCAGATTATTTTTTAAAACTTTTTTCAATCCATGTTCAGAAAAAAAAAAAAAAGGCTGATTGCCATATTGAGAAAAGGAAGAATTAAGAGAATTAACTACTTCTGTTGTTTCAAGAAATTAGTAAAATTCAGGTCCCAAACTTGCATCTCCCACTAAGATAAATGAAAGTCTATGGCTCACTGGAACTATACTCCTTTTCAAAATGACCACCATTTATTTATTCAAGCAAAAACAAACAAATTCAAAGGGCTTACCAAATACTCCTTCAGCCAAGTACAGTATGTTCCCTGAGAGTGTTTCTATTATCTGCAACTTTTTCTCCATTCCCTTACATTTCCAATGGTACTCTAGCATTCCAATGATACATTAAAGATCTTTATAAATAGATTATCTCAGGCAACTTATCCCCAGCCCACCCATTAATGTAGCATTAAATGTGTTAGAGCATTATCGAAATATATGGGTTCTAGTTTGTTAGCAAGGCAAGTGAAAAGGTAATGGACCAGGAAAATAGAGAAATATAAACTGCTAAGTGGTGCATTAAGTAAAAAAGGCAAGGTAAGTAAGCTAAGCAAGAGTGAGTGCATGATGCTATACCTTCTCTAATGGCTACACTTAATCTCTTGAATTCTTGGTTTTTATCTCAACTATGGCTTTTTTTAAGTTCTGCCTGGTCATGTTATTTGTTCCCTTGTCTTCTCTTTCAGATTATGAGGTATTTTAAAAACAAGGAGAGCTTGGGGCACCTGGGTAGCTCAGTGGGTTAAGCGTCTGACTTCGGCTCAGGTCATGATCTTATGGTCCGTGGGTACGAGCCCCACGTCGGGCTCTGTGCTGACAGCTCAGAGCGTGGAACCTGCTTCAGATTCTGTATCTCCCTCTCTCTCTGACCCTCCCCTGCCCCCACACTCTTTCTCTCTTTCAGAAATGAACTTCAAAAAAATTAAAAAACAAGGTGAGCTTCTTGTATCTCTTTGCACCCTCCTCGGTTTTTAAAAATTTACATGTTGTAGAGAGAAGTGTTAGCTGAAATTAACTGAACAGATGTCAGATTGAAGGTAAAGAGGAATTTCTGCAGATCTTGAACAGCATGTGTAGACATCCCACAAACTGATCAAAACAAAAGGACAGTGATGAATATGAGTGGCTGATTTTTTGAAACTGGGTGTGGTAGAGTTTGAGGAACTCTAAGAACAAGGTATAATGGACTTAATTAATATTAAAGATTCTTACTAAAATAACATCCAACATTGGAATAATATGGACATAAGAAATATATTATGGAAATAAGATGTATTTAATTCATTGAAATAAGGTAAAAATAAGACACAGATACTGATAGACAATAGTCATAATAAAAGGGAAGTGGCATGATTAGATGGCATGGATCATAAAGAAAGAGGGATGGATCATCTCCAGTGTGATATCAATAAATGGTCTGGAAGCAACAGAAGAGAGCATGGAATTTACTGACTTTTGTTATAAAGGTTATAAAACCTTTGTTTTTATAAGATATAAAGAATTTCATGACAGAACACCACACACTGATACACAGATGAAATGCAGAACTATTACTTATAGCTCCAAAGCAGAAAAGACTGCCAGTTGGGCCTACACAGGGGCAGTCACACCCCAGAACAGGGTATAAGCAAGCTGGATGAGTAAGAGGTAGCTTATGTGTGGCTCCTAGTTATGTAGGTTTCTAGGACTCCTAGTGGATTGGCTAAATTGCATCATTTCAGGCCAAGACATAGGGGCTGTCCCCAATAATCAGTACTTGGCCCTGGGACAATTAGGGTAGATATATAGTGGACCAAGTATGAAAGCCCAAGAAAAGAAGTGGTTGGGTATACACTTAATTAACTAATCAAGGAGAAGAGATCAACTTCTACCTAGGACTTCAAAATTAGATTGAGATAGCTTAATATGAAACAAAAGAAAACAAAGCAAAGCAAAACAATCATGACCTTGACTAGTGAGTTCAGGGCAACAGAGAAGCAGCTTCCTTCCTTTCCAGTATTAAAATTCATAGTCAGATACTCTATAAACATAGTTATCTGATCTTCCCTTTAGGATTGTAGAGCTGCATTGAGGGAGAATCTGAGGAGTATTTGATCAAAATCTATATCATCATGTATAAATCTTTAACAAATACTAGAAACATAGAATTAAACTTATCCCTTGAAGTTTCAGAGAAATATTTTTAGAAGATAATCAAATAATACCATAAAAACCATGATCAAGTATGGGGAATCCCTGTCTGGGCCCTCAATGATCAATTACAGGATCAACAAGGCCCCATCTTAACTTCAAGCATATTGACTGTGAGTGTGTATATCCTAAGGTGTTACATGTAAGTCTGAAGTAATGCTCCTCTAATTCTGGTTTAGCCTCCCTGAATGACATCTATGACCCCATCACACAAAAGCATAACCCCGCTCCACGCACCACCCCCCCACCAACCCCCATACAAGAGCTCTGTTAACATTTTTACTGGAGTAATTATAATAATTTTTATTTCTTTCTAAGAGAAAATAAAATATTAATAATTATAAAGATGGTGGCAATATATTCTAAACATTTGAGGTCAATATTCATAAAAATAATACAAGCATCTCTAATTCTCCTATTAGAGAAATAACACTAGCCCAAAAAACCACCAGTGTAACCTAGTATAGCACATTTTTTGTTCTAATATCCATTTGATTGTTAAAAATGAAACTAGTTTCAAAGAAAATTGTCCAAGACAAATTAAAAAGCAAGAAGACTTAATTCAAATTTATGGTTATAGGGTAGAGGGAGTGAACTAAACTCCATGAAACAAAGAGAGGAGGGACCATTTTTCATCACTGGGGCAAGCTAATGGAAAAGCATTGAACTGAAGGAATTTGGTTGGTGCAAGGAGAGGTGGTCACTGGGATCAGTCCATCAGTGTTTGCTGATTGGCACTTACCTAATTAGGCTCCTAGCCTCACACAGAGACTGGGTGGTAGGAGTACTATCTTTCTTGATTACATTTCAAAGGGACAGCTCCTAGGTCCAAGAGAAAGATACTCTTGGGTTGTAAAACCAGCTAAAGACTGGGAGAAGACTTATAACTAAGAGACAGGGAAATAACTGACAAAGGCAAGTTATTTTGTTGTTGTTGGTTTTGTCTTTTTATTTTTTTTTTAATGTTTTATTTATTTCTGAGAGAGAGACAGACAGCATGAGCAGAGGAGGGTCAGAGAGAGAGGGAGACACAGAATCGGAAGCAGGCTCCAGGCTCTGAGCTAGCTGTCAGCACAGAGCCCGATGCAGGGCTCGAACCCACGAACCATGAGATCATGACCTGAGCCGAAGTTGGACGCTTAACCGACTGAGCCACCCAGGAGCCCCTTGTCTTTTTATTTTAGAGAGAGCTCATGAGAGCTGGGGGAGTGACAGAGGGAGGGAGAGAATCTTAAGCAGGCTCCATTCTGAGTATGCAGCCCCATGCAGGTCTCGATGCCAGAACCCTGGGATCATGACCTGAGCCGAAATTAAGAGCTGCACATTCAACCGACAGAGCCACCCAGGTGCCCCTACAATAGCAAATTTTTTTAAAGAGAATGCTCTAAGGAAAAAAAAAAAAATCAGATGGCTACAATTAGGAAGAAACGTGTCTAAAATTTAGTCAAGCAAAGAAGGAATATTAAGGCCATTTTGGTCACTTGGAAGATAATTTTTTATTCTTTCAACTGCATTATAAATTTTCATAATTTGTTTTCATAGCTGTGTAAACTCAGATCTCTTCATACAATGTTCATCAATTTATTCACACATTTATCAGTATCTACTACATGACACACATTGGACTTAGCCACAGAGATTATAAACTTTAGTAAGAAATTTAAAATATTAACAAAATGAAGAGGGAGAAGTAAATAAATTACTCCAAGAGTAAGAAACATATAAGTGTCAATTAATAATATTCTTGTAAGTTATATATATATATTTTTTTAATTTTAATATTTCAAGTGACTTCATATAGTTCAGCAAAAAGAAAAGTGAAATCAATCCTTTTACAAAGAATATATTTTTTCCTAAGTTATCTACCTTTTAAATCTACATTTTAAAATCAGAGGTTTCACAGGTTGCATTCATATTCCAATTCCTATATTTTAAAATATTCCTATTTTTAAAAAATCTTATGAAATGTATCAGTGTAAAGAAAGTCATATTTTTCAGGTATTGGTTTTAAAAAAGAAAATGTACATTGCTTGACATTTATTTCCTATTTTGTTTTATTCTTAATTTGGACTGTTGTTGCTGTTGAAAACCAACCCTAAATATTGGTTGGTCTCTTTGCTATTTGGCTATAAATCTTTTGTTTTATTCCTGAAAAAGGAATCACTTTTGCAATGCATACTTTATCTGCTTATCTTATTATTTCCCTCCTAGCTCAACTAAGCTAAATCACAGGTAAATTTAGTTTTGGTTTCTGGTCTGTTTGGTCATTCCATAAATGGAAATGTCACTTTGCATTCTAATTTTAAAAGCTTCCTGCTATTGACTAATAAATACATATGTAAATAATCCATTGTTCACCAATGAAAGCCAGGTTCCTGAAAGACCAAGCAGAGGAGGGAGGACAATTACCCATCTAAGAGCTGAGATTTTAGAAGAGATTTTTCCAGAAAGTGTTTTAAAACCCATTTCCATTAAGTATACCCATAGTTATAAGTGACATATACATAGAGATGTTGAAATGGGGATGCAAAAAGGCCATTTTTCTGGCTTATTTCACAGCAATAGCATTTCCCTTTATACACACCTCCCTTATGTTTTTGAAACATTTTAAAATTTTTACATCACTTCATTACATTGTAGAGTTTAAAAAGTGCACAATTCACTTTACAACAACCAAACTGAACCAACTAAACATAAACTAATATTTCATACCACCCATGTATTTATTGAATTTTGCTTCTTGTTATATGGTATATAAAAAGGCCTTATAAATTATTGAATGCCCAACAAAATAACTGAACTTGACAATTTTCTAAAACTACATATAAAAAATTCAAGTGTTCTGAGAGCTATGCTTTTCATTTGAGTGGTAAGGAGAAAACAATTTTAAGACAGAAAGTAAGTGGAATTTTTCTTATATAAAGTCGATATTATTGATTTTTTTTTAAATGGTACCTCTATGATCACAGTGCCACCTAGTGGGGACATGCATTACACGAGGTGTGTTTGAGCAGTTCTGGCAAGACCATTACCTAATTTTCCATCATTTTAGTAAGCAAGTGAGTTGCAAGACTGAAAACTAAGATACAAGAAGACAGTTGTAGTTCTGATAAGGGAGCTTCAGAACAACATGGAGGGAAAATATATTTACCCTGAAAGCCAACAGTGTAATTTTACTGTTTGTCTTCTGAGAATTGCAGACTGGCTACAGAGATTTTCAGCACAAATGACTGCATCTACTGCCCTCTCACACACACTAAGGCACTTGACCAAACTCTAGCATAGCTTCTACCAGCTCAAGGTCATGTCCCTAGGATGGCTACACCAAGCCTCTTAAAATATCTGCCTGAGAAAGCTCAGTGTTGCCAAAAGAATTTACTGTTTCTTCCAGCCAAAACATGACTTCAGTCTCCTGACCTCCTTTTTCTCAGAGCATCTACTTTAGGAAGTATACAATTGTAAATCCTCCCTCTATCTCTTTAAAATGTATCTTTTACACAACCCAGGAAGGTCTCTCTCAAGCACCTAGGAGTCATCCCTTTGAAATGTAATCAAGAAGGCTAGCGTCCCTGTGGGAGGGTAGGGGTTTAACGTCAATATGTGACACTTACCAGACACAAGGCCTGAGTACACTGACCAACGGCCCCTACACTAACATCCCCCCAGAATTTTTTCTTTAGCATCCCCCAGTGTTTAAAAAAGCTTGCTGGGGCGCCTGAGTAGCTCAGTTGGTTAAGCCTCCGACTTCAGCTCAGATCATGATCTCAGGGTTCCAGTCCCACCTCCGGCTCTGTGCTGACTGCCAGCTCAGAGCCTGGAGGCTGTTTTCAGATTCTGTATCTCCCATTCTCTCTGACCCTCCCCTGATCATGCTCTCTCTCTCAGAAATAAATAAAACATTAAAACATTAAAAAATTTAAAAGCTCCCTAATTTTTGTTTCAGTGGATTTGAGCTGTTTACATTGAAGTGTCTCTCCCCCGCTGCAATAGTCTGAATAAAATCTGTCTTGCCATCTTGAACAAAATTTACCTTTGCTTCTCTTTGACGCTTCAAAGCGGGCAATCTAGGAAGTGATTTAGAAGGCTGAAGAAGCCCATGGAAATCATCTGTCCCTACTGCTTTCAGCCAATGATTTGAGCAGCACAGAAAGCCAAACATTATCACTTATCTACTGAAACAGTGGTATCTTGACTTCTCTTCCCTTAAAAGCACTTCCCAATACTGAGTTTCTCTCATCACCAGATATTGGGTCTTTATTTCTAACTTTCTACATTTTGTAATCTAAATTCTGTTTCTCTTGTTCTTTCCTCAGTGGAACGAGAGAAAGAATTTTTGGATCACAGAGTCAGACCTGAAACTAATACTCATAAAGTAGACCACTGTACAGAGGACAAAACTGAAACTCAATATTGAAAAGCCCATTGTCTAAATTGAAAATGTAAATTAATGCCAGAACAAAATTAGGCTCTAGGTCCTGACTTAAAGCTGAGCAGTCTCTCTACTCTAAAACAATGTATCTCCCTGCTTTGAGTATGGTCTTGCAGATAATTAAAATCAAACATTGTAAGATACATGGTTTGCCTTCCATCTTGTCTTTTACAAATTTTCAACAATATTAGTCTCCCCTCTGACACTTTTGAAATCGCCACCTAATTCTTCCTTACCGGTGTGTAGTACCTAATACAGCATGAACACAGTACGCTCATTCAACACCTGTTGAGTGGCTTCACCCATTTTAACTACATCTCTAAAGTTTCTCTCTCTTGTGCTGGTTTGAGATATGCTCACCCAGAAGAAAATAGCCTATATGTGTTCATGGCTTGCAATGATTATTGCTTCATTTGAAATATACTGAGAGTAAATCATTCTCATTTTTATAGTCCATCAAGTTGGACTTCAGCAAAGTACAGCAGTAAATGTGGCAAGTAATGATTTACTCTATGAAAAAAGTATAAGCTGCATAATCTCTGATGGTTTACACAGATATGAAGATAAAACCCTTGGTGACAGAAACTGTAAAATCTATTTTGTGGTTTCTCCTATGGAATGTAAGTCATGCCTACACCTGTATCCTATTCCTCATTGACTTGCCTTTGTCAAGCAGCTAAAGGATTGGCATCCCATCCTTACTATTGCTATGTTCAGTCTATCAGTCCCAAAGTAGAAATTATTATAGAATCAGTTTCTGATTTTCATTATTGTTTCTAGGATCAAATTCCTACTTGTACATAAAAATATTAATTCATTCAATTGAGAGGTTTCTAAAAATATTGGCTACTCTCAAATTTTATATAAAGGTCTTCCAAAAAAGCAAACTACTGTTGGTTTTTCTGATTTTGAGGCCACTTAGAAACACTGACCTGTAGGATACTTATGTCTGCATCCAGTTGTCCATTTAATGTTAACCCAAACACACAGGAGATGCCAGGCAAACACCCTAGCATCAACCAGGAACAACAAGAAACAACAAATCACTACACTTCCAAGAGATGTGTGAAAGAAACTTTGTGCAGTTCTGAGTTTTCACTGAATATAATGACATAGGACAAAAGAGAGGTCCAGCCAACAAAATCCTTATTTATAACTAACAGCATACTCTATTATGATCACCTTTATTTCTTTTTGACCTAAAAAATGCATTTAATGTCCAATTCATAAAATATCCCTTAATATCTGTAAATCATTTTTGAACTCTAAACATATGTAGAATGTAAACAAAAAATGTACATTTTCTTGCTCAAATACAAAAACAAAAAAATCCAGAAATCAGAAGTACCTTTCTTTAACAATCAATTCCTTATCGGTTTGAATAATAATTACAGCTGGAAGGGAAATATCAATATTGGTGAGCACATACTGGTACATGTAGAAAGCTGTATTTTAATTATCTACCAATCTGTCTCTCCCACTACTGTGCCCCTTAAGGGACTATGTCTTATTTATCTTCATAGCCCCATCACTAAACATACTACCTATCACACAGGAGCTCAATAAATGTTTGTCCAAATGAACTGTACCCAAGGGCTTACTGAATTAGTGATTAGCATCAGAAAAACCTTGCAATTTTTGTTCCTCTTGGTAATTCAGTAATTGACAGAAGTTGGTATTCAGGTTTTGTATCTGATATCAACCTTTACATATGCCCTAGGATACAGCTAAGATCTGTTTAATTTTACATATATTGAGTTTAATCTGACATTAATAAGATAGGATAAAAATCCCCTTTTTATTTGTCTAACATATCCCCCAAGTCCCTACCTTTAAACTTTTGATGATATTCTCTCACGGCCTGTGTCCATCTTTTCCCATCTTACCACTTACTCTTGCCTGCAACTATTACCCAACACTCAAGGCCCAACTCAAATCATACCTCACCCATGGACCATAATATCAGGTACACTACACTGAAATAAGATAGAACTGCTTATGATTTTCTATTTACTTCCTTCATCTGTAAACTGTTAAACATCATTGTAATGAAAATACTTTAAATACCTAACCCTGCACCTGATAATACATATTCCTGGCACATTTTTGCCTTGGGGTCTACCACAGCTATATCACCAAACTAGCATGAATCTCTAGGCATTTTCCCCAGACTTCATTCAATTAACTTTCAGTTATTCTGCTCTCCCCTTATCTATCTAATTTTTAAGTTTAAAAAAATATTTTAAATATATATTTATTTTGGAGAGAGAGAGAAAGAATGCAAGAAGGGAGGACCAAGGAGAAAGAGAGACACAGAATCTGAAGCAGGCTCCAGGCTCTGAGCTGTCAACACAGAGCCCAAGGCAGGGCTCCAACTCATGGACCACAGGATCATGAACTGAGCCAAAGTCAGACACTTAACCAACCAAGCCACCCAGGTGCCCCACTATTTTTTTATGTTTATATCATTGAGTCTGGTCTTGATACAGCTATGTTGTTGTTATCTCTCAGTTTTGGTGATTTTTGAATTCGGCTACATTCTCGTCAACCTTGTTAACTTGTAGCCTTTCTCAGCTTCAAATAAAAAACATCTCCATTTGCAATACATTATATTACTCCCTCAGCTCCCATCCCATCTGGAAAAGATGTTAGGCAGTAAGCACTGAATTTTGAGCAATTGCTACAAATGAATCTGAGAACTCTTCCCAGTGAAAGACCAGGCTCCTCTAATATACAGGGAAGTTTAATTTCAAGGTGGAAGGAATATTCTAGCCAATGGAATTTCCAGAGACCTAAGACTTCTAGCAAAAGCATGGGTCCCAGCACTGTAGGTACAGTACGTAAAGACAGATTAAAAAGGGGTGCTACTTTAGGTAATCATGAAAGGTTCCACAGAGGAGACGGCATTTAGTTAGAGGCAAGAAGGAAGTCAGGATGCAAACTATGTGATTATCTGAGAGATAAACATCCCATAACAATGGACGAAAATCTGTAATTTCCTGACATTGAATCTTTCTTACCATGTTGAAGGAGGAACAAGTAAATCAGGTGGCTGGAGAAGAATGAGTCAGGACGAAAGGGGTCAAAAATAAGGTCAGAGAAGCCAGTTGATGTAAGACCTTGCAGGTGATGGTAAAACCTTCAAATCTCATACTAATGATGAGAAACTATTAATATGTTGAAAATGGGAAAGTGACATGATCTGATTAACATTTTAAAAAATAACTCTGACTTAAATACCTGTAGGGTTCAAGATGCTACATGTGAAGAGAGCGTGCAAGTAGACACAGATGGCAGCTTATAAAAAAACAACAGTAGAATGCTAAATGTTATATCAAATATACGCAAAAACAGGTTAAATTCCTCTATAATTTCTCTAATATTTGCCATTTCAACTTATGACTTCGGAAAATACAAGCTATAAATATATACATATATATAAATATATATAAATTCATACAAATACATATGTGTTATTATTTTACTTTTCAGCTTACCATGAATGTTTAATAAGTAAAATTAATGCCCGTAAATTAAAGAAAAATATTTTTATCAATCTTATTTTAAGGAAGCATTCTAATAGTTTTATTAAGTAGGTTGTGGGGCCTGAACTCACAACCCTGAGATGAAGACCTGAGCTGAGATCAAGAGTCAGACACTAAACCAATTGAGCCACATAGGCACCCCACATTTTCATATTTCTTAACCACTTCTTTTAATTAAATATATTCAGTATTTTGAAAAAGTAATCCTGAGGTATGGGACTCTGAATGTTCTTTCATACTTAAAGGAAAAGTACAGAATTAGATGATTAAAATAGATTACCTAGTGCTACACAGGTAAATGAAGAGCAGAAGAATATGAGGCAAGTTAAATATCATTTTTATCGGGGCGCCTGGGTGGCTTAGTCGGTTAAGCGTCCGACTTTCGCTTAGGTCATGATCTCGCGGTTCGTGGGTTCGAGCCCCGCGTCGGGCTCTGTGCTGACTGCCAGCTCAGAGCCTGGAGCCTGTTTCGGTCTGTGACTCCCTCTCTCTCTGACCCTCCCCTGCTCACGCTGTCTCTCTCTCTCTCCTAGAAATAAATAAAACATTAAAAATAAAATTTAAAAAAAAAAAATATCATTTTTATCAAACATTATATAAATACCTACCTAGAGATAACATATAACATGCAAGGTTGATAGCAGGATTGTAGTACTTAGGTTCAAATCTTTAATTTTCTATAAGTAGTGCCATTTTCATTATTAGATCACAGCAGAGATACATCACAGGTATTAGGACTTGCTGATTTTCTCTCGTTCTACTGGCAAAATGGAGAAGAACTGAGTGATTAACATTTCTGACTACGGGCTCAAATAAATTGTTAGGACTCTGGCTCCACCAAGTGCTGGCCATATCACCTTCAATAAGTCATATAACTGCTCTAAGTCTTAATGTTCTTACCCACAAGATAACCATAATATTAGTTCCTACATCCAAAGGGTTGTTCTAAAAGACATAATTCCTATAAAGCATTTACACCAGCCTCTGAAATATAGTAAGTACATCTTAAATATTACCTGTAATTATTTCTGGGCCACTTTGTACTACAGCTATCAAACCACAATGATAATCTCAATGAGTCTAAGTAAAATGCAATTAGAAAGATGGTGTTGGTTAAATTCTGTATTTTTGTGTGTCAGTCAAAAATTAAATTTTGCCAGGAAATAATATACAAAAGAGATAGTGTATACCTACTAATATAATTTTGCCTATAAAATATATTTTTTACTTTAAAAGTATACAAGCTAAAAAGTATACAAGCTAAGGATCAGTTTTCCTGGTGATGTTATAAGGTAAAGTAGATCTATCAATATCAACCTAAATGTTAACACCTATGGATCAGGGTCCTTCTATTACCTCTTCTCTCAGTCCAAATCCTGTTTATCGTTCAAGAGCCAGCTCATGTGTCACACATTAAGGTCTTCCCAGCCCGTCAGCATTCTGCCATGATAACTCTGTTAACTTGTATGCTTATTATAGCTCACCAAAAACTGAAAGCAAGGCAGGAGAATTTACGGAAATCCCTCACAAAGCACTCAGCCTCCACTGAGTATACTTCAGCAGCCATCTGGAGGCTAAAACCTGAGCAGAAGATCTGAGAGAAATGTCTGCTAGGCACTCTGAACTTTTAGACATCCTCCAAGGTTTGGAGCTTGTCAACAAGATAGAGGGAACTTCCATGCTGCAGAAAGTTTCCTAGTTGGCAATAAAGTAATCACTTGATTCAGTGACCAGACTCCAAGCTCTGCTAAAGGGAAAATATCAATTCTGCTCCTGAAATATTTGAAACAGAAGGTGAACTAAATGCAACTAAAGTGCAACAAAGCCTAAATACAGTTTATCTACATAGTGTATCAATTCATCCACTCCCTAAACTAGAAACCAAAGAAAGAGGCATTCCTTTTTCCAGCAGGAACTTCAGTATCTGTTATACTTCTACCCCACAGTGTCAAGCATACAATAAAAATTACAAGGTAAGAAAATGTTACCCATTATCAAGAAAAGAAACATCCAATAAAGGCAGCACCAGAGATAAATCACTTGCTGGGGCTACTGGACAAGGACTTTAAAGAAACTGGTAAGTATATTAAAGGTATATTATGAAAAGACATCTTATTGAATTTTTGCTTATATACTTAATTATCTTTATTGGCTGTATGTTCAAGAGAAGGGTCAGGAAATGTTTTGTTTTGGTTTTTAATCTTTTTAATGTTTATTTATTTTTGAGAGAGAGAGAGTACAAATAAGGGAGGGGCAGAGACAGAAGGACAGAGAGAGAATCCCAAGCAGGATCTATGCTGTCAGCTCATAGCCCGATGTGGGGCTCCATCTCACAAACTATGAGATCATGACCTGATCTGAAATCAAGAGCTGGATGCTTAACCAATTGAGTCACCCAGATACCCTGGGAAATTTCTTTTATTTATCTATGCAGCCACATTCTATTGCTTTGTTTTTAGTAATATGTAACAGATGCTTTATTGAATAAATAAAATAACTATGACAATGTATTTTTCATACCTTTGGAAAAATATGCATTCACACTAAATATCCATGATGATACATACAGTACAGCTACCCCTACATGTTCTATAAATGAAATGGCAGTCTGAACTTAGTCTCATCACCGTGATATGTATTAATCTTCTTCAATCACTGAAAGTCACCATTTAAGAAATCTTTGAGAAAAATACATCAATAGCACTGGTTTGATTTTTTTAGGCTGAAGTAACACAATAGTTCCAGGCATTTGGAGGTTACATAACAATACTGGCAAAAATCACAGATGAAAAGAACACATCAACTGAGAGGAGCTATGGGTCATAATATTTGCCAGAAGATTAAAGCAATACTTACAGATAAACTCCATTATGGTGATGTGTTGACTTATAAGCAATTCCTAGGTCATTGAGTATTTTGAAGTCATATAAAGTTGGTTATATAAATTTAGTCACAGTGATAATTTTTTCCTTTCAAAGGAGATTTGTGGCCTTATGGACATCTATCCCAATATTTTTGGAATAATTTGTAATGCATATGAAATCACAGTAATGATACCCCTTCTTCCCTGAACCCATGAAAGGAAGTAGGGGATATGACATTAATGGGGTTGGGTTAGAAAGGGAGAGGAAATACAGAATTGGTCCCTTTCTTCTTCTCCCTCAATAGAAATATAGGAGGATAAGAGAGATGAAAGAAGGATAAAAGGGTAAATTTCAGAGTTCTAATATTTTCCACTTCTCATGACTAAGCTGCACAAAGGTGGTATTCCTATCCAATTTTTCAGGGGAATGGCCAAAAAACAGTGGGACCACTGTTAGCATATCTGGGGAAACTAAAAGCTTCTGGAAGAAGACTAGCAACCAGCTCAATTTTATGTCCATCATGGTATATCACTAGTACAACTCTGGCATAAACAGTTATCTGAAAAAAGAGTCTATACAGTACTCTGGCTCCTCACGGCCTGCATAAGGCATGTAAATGATTGAGAAGTTCCCATGTACCCAGGTAAAGGAACAAGAAGACTCTAAGAGGGATCACAACTTGTAGTAAGTGAGGGAAACAGACAGAGACATAAGTTTTGGCCATAACTGCCACCCATCACTCAAAAAAGACCAGAGAATACCAGCTACTCACAAGAGAAATGGAGGATTCAGGAAACACCATCCTTTTTCCCCACCACTCCAAATAATATAGGTCCCCTCTGTACCCAGATGTCATCTTGAATAGAGGCAGATTATTGAAAATATGAACAGCCAGGCATTTGCCTAAAGGAGATCGAGTCATCCACGGAACAGAATGTTAACCAGAAAAAACAGTCACACTGCTAATTGACATGTTTAAAGTTCCCTTCCAATTTAACAGCTTGTGTAGTTAAATGGAGAGAAGAGGATTACCTCTGTTATAGAGGCAAAAAATTACATTTTCTTCACACGTTTGGTTGGGAATATGAGTAAATCTTATCTCCTCAGTACAGATAGAAAAATAACCAAAATGTGGATGGGTTCATAGATGATGATAGACAGATACAAATATATCAGACATATAGGTATACATGATTAATAAAGATATAAGGTAAAACATGGAGTTGAATATAGATATAGATGTAGGAATAGATGCAGAAATATTGATATAGACATAGGTAGAAAACATCCCACCACAGAAACAATGAAGAATTGGTCTTGTATAAAATTATTACTTTACAGATATTGTTTCCGAATACAAAACTGTCTCTGTGGCCTCTCCACACATGCTCTCCTCAAAAATAAAATTTAAAGGAAAGAAATTAACATCTTACACATGTTCATTATGTGTAGGTTCTTTTCATATACTAGGTTCATAACATGCTAGATTTTTTCCATATACCATCTCAGGTCACCCCAAGCAACTAAGAGATGGATATAGTATTAGTCCCATTTTATAGTTGAGAGCACAAAAATGAATAAATAATTAATTAAAGAAGTTAATCAATTCATGTAAGTCCAGGGAGCTTCCAGCAACAGAACCAATGTACAGACCAACTCTGTCTGGGGTTGCTATGTGAGGTTGACTCCTGAAAAGAAAGACTCTAAGAAAATTAAATAACTCTGTCTTCATATCTAATGAAAGATATCATAGTACAATCTTGGGTATTAGTCAACTTATCACATATTTATTTCCAGACAATACTACTGTAGACACTGGGGGATTTTTAATTCCTATGCTACTTTTTATAGCTTTAGAGCAATGATACTACAATTCTTACATAGTAAGGAAAAAGTTAAACTATCTAAACAGAGGAAAATGCTTTAAATTGCTTAGCACTGGAATTTGACTATATTTAGCAGGTAGGCAAAAATATTAACATTATGTCAAATGCAAAATATTAGACCTTAGATACTAGATCAATAGTCAAAACAGAAAATCTTAGGACTTCAACACCATGAAGGAACTAAAGCTAATCATCCACCCTTAAAAGGAGGCTGATTTTAAATGATTCTGGAGTAAAATAATTCTGAACCTGGCAGATTCTCTTCTGAAAAAAATATGCAAACCCTCCAGATTAATGAGATAAAAGGAGAAAGACCAGACATTGTCCATACTGATTGATGAAAAGGATAATGTGTTCACCATTAGGGCTGCTTTATCTTGTATTTTCTTCCCAGATTGTTGAAGAAGGGAGAATGTTTAAAATAGATAAATAGCACAAAGTGTTATTTTTCTTAAGAAATGATATAAAAATATTGACATAACCTCTGCTGGACTCTACACTTAGAGCCAAGAATGAGGTGCCTAATGCCATTAAACATTAACAGAGAAACTAGAAGGTATAAAAATTCAATTGAATTAAGAAATAAATAACAATCCTTTTGGAAAAAAATTACTTTTCTCTAAATACTTGGGGACAAGACAAAAAGATCTATTCAGGGGTACCTGAGTGGCTCAGTCAGTTGAGCATCTGACTCTTGATTTCGGTTCAGGTCATGATTGATCCTCAGGTCATGATCCCAGGATCCACACTGAGCATGGAGCCTGCTTAAGATTATCTCTATTTCTCTTGCTCCCTCCCTTCTTCTGTCCCTCTCCACAACTCACATACTCTATCTCTATTTTTTTAAAAAAGAATCAATTCATTTTTGCTTATTAGAACAAACATCTTCTTATATTTTAAGACCAATCTGTAAGCATTATGTTTCATTTTCAGTTTTTCTTATTGGAATTTTCTTTCTTTTTAACAAAATATGTATTAAATGTAAAGAAACTAATACTTTTTAATTTAAAAAACTACCATTGTCATTTCCATTGATTTGACAAGTGCATTTAAAAACCCTGCTTTCCTGGAGCACCCAGCTGGGTCAGTCAGTAGAACGTGTGACTCTTGATCTTGCGGTTGTGAGTTCAAGCCCCATGTTGGTTGCAGAGATTGCTTTAAAAAAATTCTGCTCTCCTAAACGTCATGTAGTTTAGAGCAATGCTATTCAAAGTGTCCTCACAGACCACTGCTGGTCTTAGAATTGTTACTGATCTGCTACGGAAAAACATGGAAATTGGAAGGAAATGTTTAGAAATTTTTACAGTAACTTTGTATAATTTAACATTATACAAATTAAAAATAAAACATACAAGCTTGCATTTCATTTCTCTAGTAATTCATTTACACTGTACTTCACAAAATCTTCAAACAGTAACAGTTTGGGAAGAGAAAAACAGGTTGTTTCCTACAGGTAGGATGTAGAAGCACTGGTTTAAGGATGAGTTTTGACAATAAACAGAAATTGCTTTTTGAGTCCCAGCTCTGCTAAATTCTAATTCTATGACATTGAGCAAGTTACTTCATCTATCTACATTTTAATTTACTCATCGAAAAATAAATACCTACGTTATATGTTTGTTGTGTGGTCCTTGACCAGCAATATCAGGATCATCTAGGTACTTGTGAAAAATACAAAAATCTCAGATCAGGTATACTAAATCTTAATCTGCATTTTAATAAGATCCCCACGTGATCCACGTGCACAAATACAGTGCTTGACATAAAGAAGATGATCAAGAATTATTATTAGATGTTGTTTTTATTCAAAATAGTAATATGTAAACATTATTGCTTGAAAAAAAGGGTGATATTCAGGACTCAAGTAAAGACAGAGACATACATATAAATCAAATAACTTTCCAATATTTTTCAAGTACCTAAAAGTACAAAGTATAATAAAAATTCTGAGGATATTAATAACAAAGAACATCTACTTCTCATCCTCAAGAATCCCATGTCATAAAATATGAGCCAAGGACATCTAATAGAAAAAATACAAAGTGTTCTGACCTGTTGGCATAGCCAGAAAGCAATTATTTCCAAAGGAAAATGGATAAATTAAGGCAAGGCTACTTTAAGATAATATTCTTGTACAAAGAGTAAATTTTATATGAACTGAAGAAAAAAAAAGGCAAAGGGGGAAAATCTGTCTGTGCTCAGCCAATAACAGTTGTGTATATTGGTCTTATATAAATAATAACCTGAATGTTCAAGGGTTGAAGTGTTAACTCCAGCCAAATTCCTAGTCCTTTAAAGTTACCCTGCTGTGACTAGGCAATACAGAGGTCACATACCATTTCAGCTGCAATAGCAAAACGCAGTGGGAAGTAAAGAATGAAATTGCTTCTACTTATCTCTAGATCCTCTGTCTAGGTTTCCAAGAAACCATACTAAGGTAGCAAATATAGCTTACTAATGATTTTTCAGAATCAACACAGGAAGGTTAAGACAGGAAAGAAAAAGAGCACATTGACATTTGCTATTTTTACATCCCAACAATTTACACAGAGAGTGTGCCTCAGCCTAATAGTGCCAGTGATGCTCCAGAGGCCACAAGAGATATCTAATAGGACTAGTTTCATATCTAATACACATCTGATTGTTCTCTTCTTTAAAGCCACGTACAAGGATTGCCCAGAGCAAAGAAACATAAACATTGGTAAGTCACCACTTCATTGATAATACCTTTTTTTTTCAATTCCTTATAACTGACTTTTGTAAAAATTGAAGTCTTACAAAATGGAAACTTCAGTTAGACACAGAAAAGTATTTTTCTATGGTGCCAAATACCAAGATACCTTTCAGATATGGACAGTTACCTAGTATTCACTCTGAACCATTCATAATACTAGGTGCTAAAAAATGGATGTAAAAGAAATATGACTTTTTCTAGTTATGATATATACTGGAGGTACACAAAGAATGCACACAAAAATACTTTGTTTTTTGCAGTGAGTCCAGATATCTGGTTTCCCCTCTCAACTTCCATCCACTTTTTATTTTGCCCTGCTTTAGCATAGCATGAATATAAACAGTATCTTGAAAGTCTGAGCTCCACCAAATGTATCCACAAGTTTAAAGACTCATAGGATACTAAAACAATTGATTTGTAAGTAAGTAATTTTATATCTTAAATATATAGAAACAAGGTATATTTTCTCACAACTTAAATTCTATATATATTGGGAAAGTAAGAAAATCATTTTAAAATATTCTAAGGCTGCATGAACCTGACCCCAAATATACTGTCTTTATTATTAGAAACACAAAATAGCACATGGATTCACTTAATTCAAATATTAGTTTCATATGTCATTTTAGAAATAATTCCTAAGTTCAAAATTATATGATTAGTTTCTAAGACTGTATTATTACTTTGTTTTAAGTTCAAAAAGAAGTTGTGGAAACTTTATTCTAAATATCACGGTATTGCCTAATTTTCTTTCTAAGAATCTTCCTGAAGTACATGTGGATAATTGTGTTAAATTATTCATTATGAAAGTTAATTTGGCAGTTAATTATAATAAAGGAGAAGGTTCCTGAATGTAATCCAGGAATTTAATGCCTAAAGGATAAACTACACTGACAGGATTTGTCCTTGACTGTGGCCTCTGCTATAAGCTAACCCCAAAATTAACATTTCATACTTTTAAGAGCTAAAAAGGATGATTATGTTTTTTGAGAACACAGAGTATGCTGCTTTTTCTCTTGCAGAGGAGCATGAAATAGTGAAAATTGAACATATTTTGGACTGAATTCCTAATTTCACCTTTCATCAGCTGTGTGATTGGGGCAAATTGGGTAACTCCTTGAGCTTCATGATTTTTTTCCAGTTGTAAAATGTTTATTAAAATATGTAATGTTTAGCTTTGTTGTGAGGCATAACAGAAATGAAAGGCAGCTATATCTGTTTCTGAAATCTAAAATGAACTCTGTAATTTTTAACTCCCTTTCTTCATTCTTCCTTCACATTGGGAGGAGGAGAATATTTGTAATTCCTTCAGGGTCCTCAGTAGAATTTTTAGAATTATATTTTATAACATTTATTGTGTAATATTTTTTTCCACACACATTAGCTTTTTAAATACTTCCAATAACCTTGCACTGAGAGCAAAGCAGACAATTATGCCTTATTTACAGGTAAAGAGACAAGTTCAGGGAAGTTAAATACATTAACCAAGTTCACACAACTAAAAAAAATGGCATAACTCAGATATAAACTTATGTCCAACTTCAAGGCCATTCCGTACCCCTTACATCACTTGTTCCTAAACCCAGTCTTACATAGTACTCAGCAGTATAAAAATCTTCTCTAAACTGTAGAAAAATTAGGAAGATTGTATAATTAGGAAGTTTTTCAAAGTGAAATATATTAATATTTTCAAATTCAGTGGTTAGTTAAGGATAATATATATATTATTTTAAAGCAGTAGTTAGTGTAGATGATAGATGTTTCTCATGTCTTTTTAGCTAAAATTACACATTATTAAGCCCACATGTCTCCATTTTTTTAAAAGTTTTATTGGACTGAAATGTAAAAGTGTAGAAATCATATACTATAGCATGCTGCTTTATTATTCCCACTAGTAACAACAAAATGAGACTGCAATGCAATAACATGACATTTCCAAATGAAGCTGGCTCCAGATAATATAAGATAATGATGTTAGTAAACTCTCTTCCTATCCAATATGGACTAAAAGCTCCAAAAAGGGCATTTAATACTTTTTAATAGATAGCAATGGTGGTAGTTTCAGCAGAACTGTGAAATTTGGTGATGTCAGATTATTTACAGTAACAAGCTTATGTTGATGAGACAGAGAAGATTCCAGAGACTGTGGTTGACTATTACCAGGTGAGGTAGCTCCCAGCAGAAGCATACCTAGCAAGGGACAAAAGTATTCATAATGATTTTCTGTAATGAAGATCCACAGGGTCTTTAGAGTAATCAGACCACATTAGGGTTAATAGGATGCACTGCTCTGGTTTTCCAAATTCTTTTCTACATATCAATTTATTTTCCATAGTGTGAAATTCTCCTTTCTCATTCATCCTGGCCACATCCTTGATGTATCTGGCCGGACAAACTAATGTTTAAATGGCCTGAGATTTAGTAACCTGGTACTAACACTTTCTTATGTACCGTGTCCTCCCTTTTTCCCCAGGAAGAAAGCTGGGTTGCCTTGATACAATGCCCCCTAACTACTCTGTGTATACCACTCTCCTTGCACTTTCATCCTACAAAACTATTCTCTACAAAACTATTTTATGGTGTATGACTGGCACTCAGAAAGTTAATTGGTGATTTCATGGATTAATTAATTAATTAATGTACAGGTACATTACAGATGTCCAAGTACATCAGCAACAACTTAAGAGGATTTCCTCTATAGAGATAAGACATAGTGAAGCACTCCTTGAGAGTGTCTGCAGAGGGCAACCCTAAGACATTTCCAGAGAACCTCAGAGCCACTGAAACACCATCAGGATTTGGAGACCCTTATTCCAAATTTGGTTTATGTTTAAAAAAGTCAAGAGATCTTATACTGATATATAATCTCACTGGCTATAGTCACTTAACTTTGCAATAAAAAAAGAAGATGCAAACATCTCATTTGACATATCTTTATCAATAGATCCTTCAGAAGGTTTTCTTGAAATGTAAAGGACCATTATCATCAATCTTTTAATAAAATGGCATTAAATACATTAAAAATGTAGGATAAAATGCATGCTATTATTTTTGGTAACTATAAAAGCAAACTTAGAGATATCAGATTAGTTGAAAGCTCATGGATATAGTATCTACTTTCAATGGATTTTTTTCAGAGGTAATTAGAAATGGCAAATCAAGAAATCATTTTAGGTTCTTTTGATATATAGTAGAAATTAAAATGATACATAAATTCCTAGCAGTGCTATTGCTGGGGCATAGGGGAGTTATATTGTTAATTTTTTGAGGACCATAAGAGACTCTTAAATACTGAAAACAAACTGAGGGTTGATGGGGGTGGGAGAGAGGGAAAAATGGGTGATGGACATGGAGGAGGGCACTCGTTGGGATGAGCACCGGGTGTTACATGGAAACCAACTTGACAATAAACCACATTTAAAAAATAAAAATAAATAAAATATAAATAAATAAAATGATACCAAAAAAATCTATAATATTAAGTTCAAGGGAGTCAAATCATGAAACAGATGCTCTCCTGACTAAATTTAGCAGAAGTCCTCCAGACAATAAACTGCAATATACCAAAGGGCAGAATTCTATCCTTTGATAACACACAAAAACTTAGTAAGCATGAAAAATATTTTCAGTATCAATGCAGTTTAAGACACTGCATCTTTCTTTGATTGAAAAAGACATACCAGAAACATTTTTTCAACTAAGCAAGGAGTGGAATATGATGTATAAAATACATGTTCACGTGAACCATGTATCTACCAAGTAAAATATACAAATGCTCTAGTGCCCCAGCCCCTTTTAAAATTACAACAATTTAAAGCACTAAAGGGATGCCTGGGTGGCTCAGCCAGCTAGGCATCTGACTCTTGATTTCAGCTCAAGTCATGATCTCATGGTTCATGAGTTCAAGCCCCGCATCAGGCTTCATGCTTACAGTTCAGAGCCTGCTTCAGATTTTCTCTCTCTCTCCTTCTCTGGATTCTCTTTCTCTCTCCTTCTCTGCCCCTTCCTTGCTCATGCTCTTTCTCTCTCTCTCTCTCTCTCAAAATAAATAAATAAACTTAAAAAAATTATAAATAGGGACATCAGGGTGGTTCAGTTAGGTAAGCATCTGTCTCCTGATTGCTGCTTAGGTCATGATCTTACAGTTTGTGAGTCTGAGCCCCCCAGTGGGCTCTGTGCTGAAAGCATGGAGCCTGCTTGGATTCTCTCTCCCTCTCTCTTTGATTCTCTCCTGCTCATGCTTGCTCTTTCTCTCTCCCAAAATAAATAAACATTTAAAAAATAAATACACATCGGGGCGCCTGGGTGGCTTAGTCGGTTAAGCGTCCGACTTTCGCTTAGGTCACGATCTCGCGGTTCGTGGGTTCGAGCCCCGTGTCGGGCTCTGTGCTGACTGCCAGCTCAGAGCCTGGAGCCTGTTTCAGAGTCTGTGACTCCCTCTCTCTCTGACCCTCCCCTGCTCACGCTGTCTCTCTCTCTCTCTCCTAGAAATAAATAAAACGTTAAATAAATAAATAAATAAACAAACATTAAGGGATTTCAAATATAAAGAGATATCTGTAAATTATTATAAAATTCATTTAAGGTCTGATGTACTCTCATACAATAAGAAAATTCAATATTCAGAAGACTTTCTAAGAACAAAGAGAAGGAAGTACATAGCCCTGGCTGAAAAGGTACAATGGTATTGGCGTGATGCCAGGGGATAGGCATAGAGAGTTTCAGAAAGCATAATGCTTTGACTAAACCTCAAAGAATTATTGACAATTTTTCACATGGGCAATGAAAGCAAGAACACTCTAGGCAGAGAGAAAAGTATATTATTTAACACTTTTTGATCACAAGGGACAAGAAACAAAACCCAAATTGGCTTAAGAAAAACAGAGAGAGAAAGAGAGAGAGATGTTAGCTCCTAGACCAGCCAGGTCCAGACATAAAAACAGAGACCATTGTAAACTGAAAGCATTTACTTACAGGAAATTGGTTACTCTGATGGTGGAAGTCCAAGGGGATGCTAATAAGTTACCTAAATAGCCTCTGTCCTCAGGCTTTGGCTTAAGGGAATCTGTGGCTGGTTTGATCTTCTATCAATACCACTAAAACTTTTTCCATATCAGCAATAAGGAATAAAAAAATAAAAAATAATAAATAAAAAAAGTTGTGTTTTCTAGTCAATTGTGTGTAGTAAGTATATTTTGCCACAATAAAAAAATCTATTATAAAAATAAGTAAATTAGAGGTTACAGCTGGAATTGCCTTCAGTTTCTGGAGTCACACTGTCAGGAGCTGTGACCAGGAGGGACGCCCCTCTTTTTGTTTTATTTTGATTCTAGTGCCTCCTACTAGGAGAACCCAATGGGAAGCTGGCTATCAAGAGAGTCTGTGAAGTTAGTTTGCCAAGTCCCAGTCTCCTAAACCTAGAAGTATGGATTTGGAGCTAAGATATATTAAGTGAATCACCAGCACAGCTCAGGACTGACCCAAGAACTTAAAGGACGCCATCAGAGGTTATCTTTTGACATTTCTCTCCTCCATGCTGGTTTCATTCTTAGGTAAAAAGTTCATTGTGTTGAGGTCCACATTCCAGGCTCAAGACCATGAGAAAAGAATGCCTCTTTATCTTTTATTTATTCATGCAGTATTCTGCAGTTGGCTTTAGTAAAACCAGAATTATCTGGATGATGTGATATGCCTTTCCAGTCATGCTGCTTTGAGAAAGTTATTATTTGACTGGCCATGCCTAGTCTCAGGTAGAGTCAATTCCATTCAATTCCACCCAAAGCACATAATTTGATAGTGGTACTCAATGATACAATACAATACCCAGGAATGTATAAGGGCACTGTGAAGGATGTAGATGAGAAACTAGCTCCCAAACACGTTCATATACCACGCAAATAATAATAATAAGAGTGGTTATTATTATTACTAATTGTAACTATAGGAGATAGGATACAATTGAGAGACTATGAGTAGATTTCAAATTGCATTATAATTTTTTAACGTTTATTTTTGAGAGAGAGAGAGAGAGAGAGAGAGCATGAGCAGAGAGAGCAGAGAGAGCAGAGAGAGAGGCAGACAAAATCTGAAGTAGGCTCTAGGTTGTGTCTGAACTATCAGCACAGAGCCCGATGTGGGGCCCAAACTCACAATGAGATCATGACCTGAGGGGAAGTTGGACACTTAACCAACTGAGCCACTCAGGCACTCCCAGATTTGCATTTTATAATAATCATTGTAATAGCATTGTAAAGGATGTTTTCCAAAAGATGTAAACTAGAATCAGGGCAATCAGCTAGGAGACAATTACTCTAACATAATATTAAAATGATGACAGCCTCATCTAGGAGGCACTTGTAAGAATGAGGGGGAAAAAAGAGACAATCAGAGCAGTGGTTTTGCCTATTGATTGATTCTGTGTGGCAGAACAAGAGACAAAAGGGTCAATAACAGATTTTAAAATCTAAAAGAGTTTAATCAATTCTTGGGAAACTTGTCAAAATCCAAGTCCAATTGACCCATCCTCATATACTTTGTTTCAATTGGTATAGGACAGGAGTTGTGTTCATATCTTCACTTTTAATTAGCAACACAGAGATTCTAAGGACCACATTTTGGGAGTTCAGATCTAAAATGATTCTAAGTTTTCTGATTTGAAGAACTGGCTTTTTGGTCGTTTTATTAATATTAAAAAGAGAGGAAAGAGGTGAGCCTGGGTGGCTTAGTCGGTTAAGCGTCCGACTTTTGCTTAGGTCATGATCTCGCGGTTCGTGGGTTCGAGCCCCGCGTCAGGCTCTGTGCTGACTGCCAGCTCAGAGCCTGGAGCCTGTTTCAGAGTCTGTGACTCCCTCTCTCTCTGACCCTCCCCTGCTCACGCTGTCTCTCTCTCTCTCTCTCTCCTAGAAATAAATAAAAGACATTAAAAAATTAAAAAAAAAAGAGAGGAAATAAACAGGGTGGAAAAAAAGGTAGGGTGACCAATCATTGCTTGTTCACTTGTTTATTTTGTCTGGGACTGTACCAGTATTCTCACTGAAAGTCCTACATCCTGGGAAATTCCTTAGTCCTGGGCAAAACCAGATGGTTGTTCACCCAAAATTTAGAAGAGGAAAAAATATCTTTAATTAAGCAAGAGCAGTTTAAGGAAATGCTAACTATAGATGCCTAATAAACATTTAGGTATGAATTTAGAAACCAAGAAGAGAGATATGAGCTAGAAAAACACATTTAAAAGTCATTATTACACAGGTAGAATTTGAAGTGGTGAAATCAGATGACATGACTCAGAGGAGATTGCATATATATTAATTAATGTACAATAATATTAATAATAATATAGGAGACTATGGAAATATTAATGGCATTTGTATTTAAGAAAATGTAGAAGAAAAGGAGTCTGCAAAGGAAAATATGAAGGCACTTTCAATGAGGAAGTTACTGAGAAGTGACAGGTACATTGGTAAGAAGCACCCAGAAGGAGTGATCCTGAATATCAAATGCTGCAGGTTTGTGATCATTGAATTTGGTATTTAGGAGAACACAAATGAGTTTAGGAGGAGCAGTTTTATTTATGTGGAGTTTTATTTACAGTTTAATTTATGTACTGTTGTATTAAAATGGTTTGAAGAATTAGTGAGTAGAGAGAAAGTAGGGATAATAAGAATATTCCAAAGACTGCAAACTAGCCCAAACTAGCAGGTGATGAGCTGAATTCAGCCCAGAGGAAATTTTAACAGATTTGCAAAGTGTTGTTTTGATTTGTGCTTGGCTTTATCAGTCCGTAGCATGTAGCACTGAAAACATTTTAGATCAGAGGCCCCTTGGTGGCTCAGTCAGTCAGTCAAGCAATCAACTCTTGATTTTGGCTCAAGTCATGATCTCACAGTTCGTGAGTTTGAGCCTCGCACTGGGCTCTGCACTAACAGTGCAGAGCCTGCTTGGGATATCTCTCCCTCTCTCTATGTCCCTCCCCTGCTCGTGCACTCTCCCTCTTTCTCTCTCTCTCAAAAAAAAAAAAAAAAAAAACCATTTTAGATCAGAATTCCAGTTCCTTTTGGAAAAATGAGATATCCTCTGGTATCCAGATGCATTTTCACATGGAAGGGATGAGCCCCAGCAGAAAGCTGAAGGACATATACCCTACAACCTTCTTTAGTCTCCCCAAGGCTCCACTTTTCTCATTTCCATCAAAAGCCTTGTCTGTGCAGACATTTGAGTGTGAGGCCTAGGAATAACATAGAACTCTGAAAGGAAGGAAAAAAAGTATCCATAAAGGATGATTGAGTTCAGTAAAAGTTCTGACTTTATTTTGCTTTTTACAGATGGGATTAGCTTGAGCCTATCTATATGCTAACTAGAAGCCAGAGGATAATTATTGAAGCAAAGTCAAAATGTGAGAGAAATGTGATGTAGAACAATGATGAGGAAATCAACCTTGGGCAAGCAGAAGGGGTCTCCCAGAGAACCTAGCCATATATGTGATGAAACTATATATGTAATGATTTAAGAATATGATATTGAACATAAGTTAATTAAACTCACCTGAGATGAAGAGTTGCTAAGGCTTCATTGTAGCCCTATTCAGATCACAAGCTGGCAGTTAAGAAGCAAATAAAAGCCCCAACATTTTCAGTTATATTAAGAAACTAGCATTTAGTTTTCTAGAAGGCCCCAAGCATAGTTCATGTTTTTGGGTTTCTGATGAATTATACCCAGAAGTCCTTTGCTGCTATAGTGTGCACTTTCGTGCTCTTGCGCTCGCTCACTCGCTCTCTCTCTCTCTCACACACACACACACACACACACACACAAAACTGGAGAAAACATGTTTGTCTAACTCCAGAGAGTATGTAAATCAGGACTGCTACAGCACAAAATAATCCATTTCCCAGCCTTGCCAAGGAGTATTTTTTTTACACATACATATCCTTCTCATGAAGTCAAAATTCATTTCTGTTCTGGTTGATGTACTGAGGCCACATGAAACCACAAAGTGTATTACCTGAGTTGCAGTTTCATATAAATTAGTTATAAAAAAAAACTGTTGACCGTGGTGTGATTCTAAAAGTGGGCTGCAATCTGAAAATTCTATAAAGTAAATCTCTGATGGCTTTGGTGTATCACCCAGGCTCCTCCAAATAAAAGCACACATACTAGATGGCTCATTGCTACTATACGCTTACAATGAAACTTCTCAATAAAACATCAAGATCATCCACAATATGGCCTGATTTATATAAATGCAGTAAGTGAAAATTCAAAACTATCCACCATGATCTTGTCTTTTTGGCAAATCAAATCATTTTCTGGCCCAGTCTGCCTGGTTTGGAGCAGTTGTTCTTTTTCCATAATAATGATGGGTTAAATGTTTCATTTGCCTTAATGTCTCTGTTGGATCCACATTATGGCAATACTGCATCATTATAGATTCAGTCATTGCCATAATTAGAGTTCAGTAATCTAAGAGCTTTCCAAAAGAGAATAATGTCTAGATGTAAGCATGACTAAAATACTGTAATTTTTCCAACTTTAGAGAAACTAACCCTTGATATATATTTCCAAATGGAAAATGGAAATACATTATGGCCACTACATCAATATTAAAAATGATTGTATCCAAAATGTCAATTTTCTGTAGCCTACAGCCCCTTAACAGAAAAATTTTACAGTACAGAAAGAAAATATATGTTGAAGGATGTAACATGAAAGTGAAATGAGAGACTTGAATCAATCACCTACTCATTTTCAAGTAATTCTCTTCAGTTATACTGAAACCATGGAGGTCAGCCTAATGTAATGTTATCTGGCAATCTGCAAAGCAATGATCTTAAAATTTCTCCATTTCTCTTGTGCATAGCCCTCTGAAATTTCCCTAAAAAGATTTACTGAAATTTTGGGCCCAGCATGCATTTGTTCTTACTCTCTTTCAAACTGATTCACAAAAGAGAATGCTAAACAGTCTTCTTTGACCTGGTAGGCACAGCAGGTCAGAGGGGCTGAGACGAAATGGTGAGATCAGACAAAGCCCCTTGCTCTTCTAATGCACTTTGAAAAAATTTCTCTCAGTTCATTTTAATTTAAACAGAATTTTGTTCCCATGTTCTTTTCTCAACACAATAACATTTCTTTACAAAGACTTTGATTCTTCTCCAAAGATGAGAGAGCAAATGAGAAAGTTATTGAAACTGAGGAAGAGTTATGATCCTCCCTAGCCCAGATATGTTTTATAATTCCCTAGTCAGATATCATAACTTCTAACCTCAAACACATTATAACTTTCTTGCCTTCTCAAAACTGATGGTATCAGTATATCCATCCATTTCCATCTCATCAGGACTGACTCAAAAATAACCCACTATTATTTATCAACTTACTTTCTTCCTGTTCAAATTTTTTGTCTCTGCATCAGTTTTCTATTGCTGCTGTAACAAATTACTACAAACTTGGTGGCTAAAAACAACATCAATTTATTATCTTACAATTCTGGAGGTTTTGAACACTAATGCAGGATCTCCCTAACTAAAATCAAGATGTTGGGAGAATCCTCAAACCTCTGGAGAACAATCTCTTTCCTTGTATTTTCTAGCTTCTGAAGACCCATAATCCTTGACTCATGGCCCCTTTTGCACATCTTTAAAGACGGTAAATCCTTCTCACTTAGACCCTGCTTTCATCATCCTATATTGGTCTCTGACACTTATGTCTCCCTCTTCTATTTTTTTTTTTTTTACTTTTTTAACGTTTATTTATTTGAGAGAGAGAGAGAGAGAGCACGCACAGTAGAGGGTCAGAGAGAGTGGGGGAGAGAGAGAATAGCAAACAGGGTCCCCACTGTCAGCAAGGAACCTGACTCGGGGCTCGAACTAATAAACTGTGAGATCATGACCTGAGCTGAAATCGAGTCAGATGTGTAACCAACTGAGCCACCCAGATGTCTCTCCCTTTTCCATTTTTAAGGATATTTGTGCTTTCATTAGACTTACTAGAAAAATCTATTTTAATATCAACTAATTAACAATCTTACTTCTATCTTCTACTTTAACTGCCCTTTGCCATGTTAGCTAACACACTCCGGGTTGTGGGAATTCAAGTATATGATCATCTTTTGGGGACCATTTATGATCTCTTAAAATGTTTTGGCATTTCTTTCTGAAAACCCATGTAAAAGCAGCCTTTATACATCAGGAAAGATTTCATTTTTTTCAAAACTTCCTCAGATAGTAGCTTCTTGGCAGCATTCTACTATGAAAAAAAAATATTGATTAGGATTAAAAATGCTTAAATCCAAGTTCTGGCTATGCCATGAATTAGATCAAGATATTTAACATTTGTAAACTTCAATGTCTTCACATTGTAAATTTACTACCTTGTAAACAGAGGTAATAAATAGCCCACAATTTGACTAGATCACAGAATACTGGGATAACCAAACAGGTTGGTGACTTACATAGTCCTTTAAAACTATTAAAAGGGACAAATGGTAGGTCAAAGAACAGTAACGTAAACTTCAGAGATACATTGATCTGTGTTAAAATCTTGGCTCTTTCTTATGACCCTGGACAGTTTTTTAAACTCTCCAAATTAAGTGTTGCCATCTATAAAATAAAACTAACCACTCAGGAGCATTAAGAGAATTAAATAAGATAAAACACATAAGAGTGGTTAGAGCAGGGCTAAAACTGCATTCTAAGCATTCATTGTTAGTTTTGATAGTTAATAAATGATTGACCAAATTTGAGTATTGAGTTTTCCAAAATTTTAATATTTTTCTTTTAAAATTTATTTATTTATTTTGAGAGTGAGCGAGCATGAAAAGAGGAGGGGAAGAAAGAGGATAGAGAGAGAGAATCCCAACAAGGCTCTGTTTTGATCACCAAAAGTACATGGATTTTTAAAAAATTAATTTTAATAATACATTAATACCATCATATTTGATATTAAAATTGTCCCAACTTTAGCCAAGTGAGGTCCATCAAGCCTGATCCTACTTTAATGTAAACAGAATTTTGTTCCCATGTTATTTTCTCAGCAAAATAGTATTGATTTCTAGCTTTTTGGTACATCAAAATATTCTGGGTCCATATTACCATTTTACTGGTAGGAAACCTAGATTCACTCATTGCTCCACAGAACAATGGAAATATTATTTTAATGTGAAATACTGTTTAAAAACCAAGATCTGGGGACTAGGTGTTTTCATTGCCAATGACTTGTCTTTGATTCTAGCTCAGCTCCATGGACGGTGATAAGAAAGATACATATATTTAAAATCTACAAGGTTTCTGCTTATTTGTAGATTATACCTATATTACTCACCATAAGAACCCTGTTTCCCAACATCAATATATTTACCCAACTGTTTTATCCTTCAGGACACACAAAATAATTTCAGAACTATTGAACCAGTATCACTAGGAACAAACCTACTAAATTAAGTACAGGTTTTTGGGGTTTTTTTTAATTCTTTTTTTATCCACATCTGTAACTCATGAAGGATATTCAGAGAACCCCACTCAAAAGTTCCTTGAATAACTCCCTTTCTATATGGCTATTTTATCAGCTTAATACACAGTTGGCTTTATTTTCATCTGCTGTGATCAATTATATAATTTTTCTTTTCTCTTTATTTCAATTTTTGNACAGATTTCAAAGTCAAGTTTAAATATATAAAATATATAAATACATATTATACATAAAATATGCAAATACATTAAATATATTATATATAAATATATACAAGATAAATTTCATTTCTATTATACCTTCTAATCAGTTCCCACATATTCATCATAGTTTCCCTTTTATTCTTTCCTTTCAGATATTTTTTAAAAAAATAACTATATACATAAACACAGACATGCATGTACATATCTCCCCTTGTTTTAGAAAAAACACATTACATATTTGTTATTTTGCACCCTGTTTTCTCTAGAAACCATCCCATATATGTTTTCAAAGGCAAATTCTGTATTACTTGATACATATTCACTACTGTTGTATCTTCTTTGTGAATTTTGGCCTTCAACCTTATTGAGTACCGTTCTCTGTCACTATTTTACAGATTTTGACCTGATACCTACTTTTCCAATGTAAGGATTAAAACCACTACCTTCTCATTGTTTGCATTTGTCTGATGAAATTTTATCTATTTTTTAACTGTAATTTTTATCAGTCACTTGTTGCAGGTATCTCTTATATTTAGTTGGATTTCATAATGAGCTATTCTGAAAAATCTTTCTTTTAATAAGTAATTTAAGACCATTTATATTATATAACTTATTACTATGTTGTTATATTTACAGTGCATTATGTACTATTCACTGTTTTTTGTCTCTAGGCGGTAGTCTATGTTGCTCTTCTTTCGTATCTTCTATGATGTATAGAAATATTTGTATTTTTATCATTTGAGGCTATTTTTATGTGAATGCTTTTTTAAATCAGGGTATAACTGGCATATAACATTATATTAATTTAATTGTACAACGTAATCCCATATTTTTGTATACAGCGAACTGATCACCACAATAAGACTAGTTAATAATATCCATCACCATACATAATTACAAATTTTGTTCTTGTGGTAAAAACTTTTAACATTTACTCACTTAGCAAATTTCTAATATACTAATGTTTTTTATATGTTTTTATTATAACTTTGTTTCCTTACTTAGGCTTCAACTATTTGATTTGTCAAATGTAATTATACCCCTAATAGTTATGTGACAAGCAATAAGCTTATTAAATTTTTTATTCACCCTTTTCCCATTTTTTGTTACCTTATCTCTACTTTGTAATTGCATATGTTTCTTCCATCCTTGTTCCCATCTTTTAGTCTAAAAGCTGCAATTAAATGTATTTAGTGTTCAATATTCATTTAATCCCTCATTAAACCTTACAAAATTTTCAAAGTAAATTTCCTTAAGCTTTTCATAAATTATTATGAGATGATTTCTCTTTTGTTTTTATTTCTGAGATGATTTTATTTTTATCTTCTATTTCTTTCCAATTGACTCTCATTTCATATCTTCCTGTTTTTTGTCCACTTCTATTTCAAAATTTTGTATTTCTAATGTGAAGTGCTTGTCCATACCTGTAGACACTTGCTTAGGCTATATAATTAACATTGAGTGTTATGTTACTGACTCCTTCTGCTTCATCGTTGGTTTTGAGGAAAGACCACGCTGCAATAATTTCCACTTACTAGGGACTGAATAGTGTCTCCCCAAAACTCATGTGTTGATTCTAATCTCCAATGTGACTGTATTTGGAGATAGGGCTTTCAGGAGGTAATTAAAGTTAAATGAGTTCATAAAAGTAGCGTTCTAATCCAATAGAGCTGGTGGCCTTATAAGAGGAAAAATTTCTCCTTTATTTTCCATAAACATGTGCCAAGGGAAGGCTATATGAGCGCACACAAGAAGGTGGTCATCTGCAAGCCAGAAAAAGAGCCGCACCCATCCTTGACCACACTGGCACACCGACCTCAAATTTCCAGCTTCCAGAGCTGTGATAAACAAATTTCTGTTGTTTCAGCTGCCAGTCTATGGTATTTATTTTATTATGGAAGCTGGAACCAAATTTTATTTTCAATTTTCTTTTTATAGTAGCTTTGTGCGGATGTTGTATGCATTTTTCTGTTTTGTTCAGTTCTGTTCATCTCATATTTTCATATACAAAAGTAATAGGTTTATCTGGGCCAATGTTGAAAGTTCGGGTTGTTTACTAGAATTTTTAGTTCAAGATCATCATCCTCTATTATTATACTGAAGTTTCTTTAAATTAATGTCATTTACTTTGGCAGGTACTGAGAGATGGAATCGTTGGTATTTTTCCTTATTTTGTATGTCATTTTTATTTCTGTAGAATCTTCACCTCCCACTGTTCACATCCTTCTTTTCTTTCACCAAGACCCCAAAGGATGCATCCCTACTCCAAGTCTCCAGACTCTACACCAGAACAGGTGCTTTTCCAAAACTTCTACCATTGGTTCTGTGCACTTCTGTTCTTTTCCTTTTTATCCTCCAGTAGCCAGAATTCTGGCCAATAAGGCCCCTAACACGTTCTCCATATTTCTCTACTCAGGGTATTGACTCTCTTGCTGTGTGTGATTTTATCAGTGTTTTATCACTTTTAGGTCCCTATCAACTTTTCCTACTTTCTGCTCAATCTTTGACTGACTCCTACACAGTCATGTGTTCTGAGAATAAGTCCACTGAATTTTTATGTTTATTTTACTACCTATAGATAATTTAATATTTATAATAGTCTTGGCGTTCTAATTTGCCTTATATATCAACTGTGGGTAACTATTTGCTAATCTCTTTACTGGCATACATTGTTTTTGGAGAATATTTGTGTTTTGTTTTTGTTTTTTGTTTGTTTGTTTATTTGTTTTAGAAATTTTCATTCAGGTAACTACTATTACCTATAGGAAGCTAGAAGTCATAATCATCATTCTCGTTTCTAGAACTACTTGATATAACAGATGTAAGAGCATTAAGGAAAATAACTGATTCAGAAGACTACAGATCTAGTTCTTCCTCGAAAATATCTCTAAGTATAACATGCCATATGGTTCCCATCCGGCGTGCACTGGCTCAAAGCTAATCTATTACTGATTTCTTGGCCCCTTTCTTAAGCCCTTTAATTCCAAGTGTTTCTTCGGCATTTTCTCCTGAATATATCTTTCCATTATAATCTTAATCTGGCTGGACTAATTTTATTTGTTCTTAAAAGTTCTGTCACTCAGTTTACCCGTCTTACTACTTGAGAAAGTATACACACCTCTACAACACATCTCACCCCTCTGTGTTGCTTGGAGGCTTTAAGAAAAATGACTTAATGTTAAATGAGCACTTTTAAAGTCAAAGTGCTTTTTAAAGGGAAGGGGATAATGGGGCATCTGGGTGGCTCAGTCAGTTGAGCATCCAGCTTCAGCTCAGGTCATGATCTCACGATCTGTGAGTTCAAGCCCACATCAGACGCTGGTGACACATCAGAGCCTGGAGCCTGCTTCGGATTCTATGTCTCCCTCTCTTTCTCTGCCCCCGCCCCACTTGCGCTTTCTCTGTCTCTCAAACATGAATAAAAATGTTAAAAACAATAAAGAGAAGGGGATGATATTTTATCATTAACCTGCTTTATCTCAGAAGAAATATGTTTAAGTGTTAGCTGGTTATTTCAAGGTAATGCAGCAAGTTTATACGAATTTCTAGACCTTGGAAAATAATCCCTTTCCTTATAGGTCTTACACATGGATATATCCTTCATCTCAATTATTTTTAAACTTCAAATGAAATTGTGTTCCTTAAAACCCTAAAAACTACCAACTCACAAATACCTTTTAAACATTTTTAATGTCCAAAAAATTTAATATATTCTCAACCTTCCCCATTGGTACTCTTCATTGCTACATATATTCCATTCTCATCTGTACTCACTTTATTCTTGTATCCACTTGTGTCTATTTTACTATCTGTTTTATTTTTCCCAAAATTTTTAGACAAGGGTTTTCATTCCAGTTTATCCTATCTCACTGCTTTTTTTTTTCTTAACTATCAACTTCAATCAGGTATTCGTTATATGCTGGAAAAGCTCCTAGAAGCACATTCATAAGCACATTCATAACTGAGGAAATTTCCTACTCATCATTGTCCTCCCTTTTCCTACACATTCCCCACACCCATCAGGTCCCTCTTTTTAACCTAACCATAAATTTCTGAAGCTTTCAATATTCCAGTACTCACTTTTTAACAAACATAGAAAGAGAAAAGAAAATGGAAGCCCCTCAACGAACACATTTCTATTTTCTAGTCTTTCTCCTATGCCCTGAGAATATTTTCAGGAGCAAGAAAAGAAAATATGGTTTCAACTCGTAGGGGTCTGGGATGAATCATAACACCAGACTAATTTGCTACAAATTAGTCATTTAGACTAATAGTGAGAAAGATGAGCATTCCAAGGTGAGCAAATTAGAGAAGACATTAGAGGCACAATTCTACCTGGCACTTGTGACATTTGGAGACATGGAAACACTAGGAAATGATTACTTCGGGAAATGCAAAAATCAGTTGGTATGATTAGGTTATTTGATTTAAGCATGTGCTTCCCTTAAATATTCTGGGAGGGGAATGACAGGAAGCATGAGGAGTTTTCCAGTAGGTATTGGTATGTGGGAACAACTTATTTCCACTTGATTCAGGCTCAGAGAAATTGTGACCCTGCATTAAAAAACAGGTATATTAACATTCTTCTAGTCTCTAATGGGGAGCTAAAACATTTAACAGAAGCCCATTTTTTCCCACCATAACACACATAATGTACAATTGGCAGAGTTGCTAAACAATAAAACTAATAGTCATTGTAGACCCTCTGCTTCTGTGTTCACCAATAGCACTAAAGGTTGGAGATATGTTAGTCCAGTTCAGTCTCAATTATTCTGACTTCTCATTAGAGAAAGGATTGATAACTACAGTTTTGCTAATAGTATATAAAGCTTTTTGTGATCTAAATTTAATTTAGGCTAATTCCCAGCACGGCATGAGCTACTGTACAGTCCACAGAATAAGACAACTTAATTTTCTCACTTCATGCAGTCACTGACATAGAGACTATGCCATGAGCCATTTGCCATTCTCTTAGTGTGTGGATCTTAATTCAGTCTCATTTATCACTTATTAAAATCAAAATTTGCTCTATTTATAGAGTCAAGAGAGCAAATTAGAAGAAGGAAAGTCTGATAAATGGTTAGCTCAAATATTTTTAAACAATCTATAAAATAAGCATAACTCTAGTTTCATGTCTGTTTTTCATTTATAGCAAGTTCTTCTTTAAATGCAATCATTTAAGTCATCTGAATATACTCCACTACTTCTCATCTAAAATAGTCTTTTCCAAAGGATATTCCAAGGAACACTGTTCCATAATATGTTAGTGGATACTATACAAAGCACAATGGAAATGTTACATTAAAATAAAGTTAAATATTCTTCTTTTCATGAAAATCCTCATAACCTTTAACATGCTAATGAATCTCTCAAAGTACTGGGGAGTAGGCTGTGCCTCTCAATTTGGCAACAATATCCTCTTCTTATCATTGGTCTTCTCAAGGCCCACTAATCATGAATTGGGAAATGCTGATCCAGTTAAGACAATTTCATCTTAAAATATGTGAGAATAAGCCATGTCTCTCTCATTCCTACAACAGACAATACACTTATAGGTTCAAAAAGTAATAAAATATTCCATGTACTATCTAAGCTGAACTCATATATTTATGCAAAGGGCATATGATAAAGCATATCTTCTATATATGAACCATGACCAGGGGCACCTGGGTGGCTCAGCCAGTTAAGGGTCCAACTTCAGCACAGGTCATGATCTCATGGTACATGAGTTTAAGCCCTGTGTTGGGCTCTGTTGATAGTCCAGAGCCTGGAGCCTGATTCATTGATTCTGTGTCTCCCTCTTTCTCTGTCCCTCCCCCTCTCATGTTCTCTCTCTCTCTCTCTCTCTCACACACACACACACACACACACACACACACAAATAAATAAAAATTTTAAAAATTGCATATGAACCATGATGGGTCTTCTAATTGATGCAAAATAAATATTTTTTTAAAAATTAGTGAATATGTGTTCTTTATGTGTTAAAGAAGAGAGTTTGAGGCAATATTTGGGAATGGTAAACTATTAGTTAGCTAATGTTCCAACTGGGGTTCATTTTTTGGATGGACACATTATAATCCAGCATTCTCTAAGAGAAGGCAACATTCTGAGAGACACGGCACTTGGGGCATGTTCTGTTGGGAACGGTGTAGTAGCAAATGAATTTTAGAACAAGAGAAAGACACAGAGCATGTGTCTTAACAGGCAATATGAAGACAGGAGCACCTTTCAATCCTTGGTTTCAGGGCGATAGCAAGGAACAGCCACCACATAAGAAAATCTGAAACAATTCTTCTAACTTCACAGTTATCCTATGAGTAGTCTTAGAAGGAGAAGCACAGAGTTTTCATTTCTAGAACTTTCCAAAAGCTAGGGGTGCCAACTGCTACTCACTTTCCATTCCCATCTCATCTCTCCGAATATACACATTGTTTATCATAGGCCTAGAAATCCACAAAGAAGTTTACAAAATGTGTTAATGATAGATCATAGCTAATGATCCTCAGATCACTATATAGTAACAGAGGATATGGGTTACTGAAAACACTTGGGAATTTTTTAAAAAAGCAAAACTATAATAATAATAATATTATAAAAAATCACCATATTCAAGGTTGCACACATAAAATAGTAGTAATGACATGAACTGTTGTTCTAAAATATATATTAATTGAACTCAAGACAATTACATGAGGTAAAGATTATCATTATTCCCATTAAAGATAAAGAAACAAGTCAAGTATGCATAGTGTTTAAACCCAATTGTTCAATCCCAGACTCTTTGTTCTCAACAATTACAATCACATTAAAGTTTTTTCTGAAATTTTAATTTTAATTGCCAGTTGATAAATCTAATAAAAGTAATTATTTTTAAGCCCTAAATGATTCATTAATCAGGCATCTCTTGCATACAGTCAGTGCATTACTTCCCAGGTTTTGAAAGCCTATTCCAAATAAAAGGCAATGCCCACATGCTGTGTGGCGATATCTGGGGATCTCTCTTTGAAAGTGGAGAGGCATTTTTCTTCTGTCAAGATGAAGCTGAAATGGTGGAGAGACAGGAAGAGGGAAGTTTGATTTGGTTTTTGTTTATCTCAGGAGCTCTCTGACAATCTGCTGAGCTGCTGTTTTATGCAGGGAGACTTTGCAGACCGTGTCAAGACAGCATGCAGACAACTCATTTTTTATTTAGGAAATGTATGCTTAATGGCTTCAGTGTCTGAGGTTTCCTTTGAATCAAATTTTGTAGTGTGCTTCCTTTGGTTTCATTTCATTTGGAATTTGGCAGAAGAGGAGTTGTGAATGAAAACTCCTCTTGTTTATATACTTTTCTCTACACACAGAAGAGACAGAATATGAATTAATTATGACTCCATGTGAAGCCAATATCTTGGTGATTGAAGTTTTGATGTGCCTTAATATATTTTATTATGATACTACATATTTTTATTGTATTTTCCCTACTCTTCTGCACTTACAGAGCTAATAGAGACCATTAGTATTACTGTAGTTTAATGTTTTACAGGTGGTGATGTTAGATTAATTTATGCCAATGATTGTTTTTAACATTAATACTGAAGGTACATAATTTACAAAACCAACATGTTTCAGAGTCTAAGGTTTTTTTCTTCTATTTTTTCCACTACAAACTTGCAGCATTCATTAAGTGAATAACAATCACAGAAAATCTATATTTATTATCCACCTAGTATCTTCTAATTAAATACACATTTATGTCCACACTAATGCTAAATTCTCTATGAATTATATTTAGGTATTAATCTCCTAGAGATCTAAGTAAGTCCATCTCCTGTTTCTTCATCAAGACCCTCAAATCTGCTTTGAAGTCAGTGTATTCTGAACTATAAATCATTTTTCAGAAATATAACAATGGATAAGAAACAGTCTCAGGGACATTTGATATTATTGACCACAGCTTGTCATGATCATTCAATTGTGTGGGTGAAATCCTACTCGTCAGAGGATATTTTCTTATTAAGTTGATATGATTCTCTCACTGCAGGTTCTCAAGTTTTAGATGCCTGATGCGAATGCTTTGATTTCTTTTCAAAGACAGGAAGAATTTTTTGCTCTATACCAAGCAGCTATCAGCAGAAAATACAATGATTTTAGGAAATGGGTAATTAATCTCTAGTATTACTTGATAACATATAATAAACCATAGTGTTTATTCTATCACTAATTTAGGAAAGTTTATTATTCCACTACCCTGAATACACAAAAGATGAAACAAAGTATAAAGATAAGTATAAAGGTGTTTCATGCTTTATTAGACTTTGATTTGGAATGATAAAGTCACATTCCACAATGTTCCATATCACATTATTGACATCAATAAAAATAAAAATTCTGTACATTTTTTGAATATGCTTTTGAAATAAAATTTTACCAGCATTTTCACTTTTAATAAAAACAGATGAAAAATTTTCCTAAGTTTAGAATTAGAATGTCCTACCAAACTTAGGAAAGCAAAAGGCAAGAAAGGAAATAAAACGTGACAATCTGAGAATTTATGTAGGGGTTACCTGGCCCAGTGAAGAGTGATTTTGAAAGATGACAACTGATTTTTTTAATTTGATACTTATATTTGCATTCAGTTATCTTATAATAGGCAAAAGCAGCATAAGTAATTCATAGCATAAGTCATTAAATAATCATAGTATACTATACAATGTAGCATTTCTATCATACTCTTCAGGAATATGAACAAATTCTATTGATATAAATTTAAAATTTTAATAATTAATATATTAAACATTGCATGCATTGTACCTCTTTCTTAGTGGTAGCAAGGGCTAGATGCAACATCTGTCCTTTATCTTTAATGGAATATTTTGACATGCCCTAAACCACTGGACCTCTAGAAACTTCAATAAGGCTGAAGGTCCCTGCATTCCTATGAGATTTATTTCCCACTTTACTGTCACATATTTGTCTTACCAAGGTGTATAGAGTAGTTGCTACTTCCTGCCTTCCAGGTCCAAACAAAATATCAATTCAGTGGACCAAAGTAATATATGGTTGAATAGAAAAGCAATCAAGGTCCCTGTGCACTAGATTATGACAGAGGGCTAAATAATTGAAACAGTCCTAAGGTAGGACAGGGGAAGTATTTACTGTCCTTGACAGCTGAAAGTAAACTTTTACTGTTCTTTGCTAACAAGCATAGAGAAAGTAGCATGAGACAGATCAATAGTTACATACAAAGAGCCAAGGGATATCAAGGATGTCAGTGCTCCCTTCATCTATATATTTCTCAAAGTCTGGGAGAATGGAGGTCCACCTGATCTTCCCAAAGGATACATTTAAGAAGTTGGTGAGCATACCTTATGTTCACTGTAGCACTCTGATCTCTCTCAGACTTTTGATACCTTCCTCTACATTATTCCAAGGAAATTCTGGTATTTTATGTACACTTCAGTGTAGTCCAATTTTGGATCCAGACATCAGATAGTCAACAAAACAAGCTCGTAAAGTCACTCCCTGATACTCAAGCTAACACAGTGAATCCAGAATCTGTTTTGTGCACTCATATCAACTTAACGGCAAATTAAATAGAATATTCCTTCCATTCTCACACATATTCCTCAGATTTTTGTTGATGTAAATTGGCAAAATCTAGCAAGTCTTTTGGTATTTACGGTACCTCCTCATTGTTCACATTTTGTGTCTGACCCCCAGGAGCCTGCCAAAACTTGAGCCCAATCATAGGTCTAGAAGCAATGAGAGGTGGTACAGGTAGATATTTAAAAGGATTAACAGGGGTTCCTGGATTGCTCAGTTGGTTAAGCATCTGACTTCAGCTCAAGTCACGATCTCATGATCTGTGGGTTCGAGCCCCGTGTCAGGCTCTGTGCTGACATCTTAGAACCTGGAGCCTACTTTGAACTCTGTGTCTCCCTCTGCCTCTCTCCATCTCTCAAAAATAAATAAACTTTAAAAAAAACTTTTTTTAAAGGATCAACAATCTCCTACAAGGCAACTGTAACAGGGAAGAACATTTTAGTTTTTCAAGGAAAGGAAAAATAAACTCTTCAGACTAGGGAGGAATGGCTACTTTTACCAGAGAAGAAAGCTTAACAGTCTTTTTGGGTTCAAGGCAACCCATTTCATTGGAGTCTGTTGTAAATCCTCAACTTAATTTTCAGTGTCCCATTCCTTCCCAACTGATCCCCTTTCTATGGCTACCACCTTTGTGAGTTCATAATCAAACATGTTGTAGTGAGCCTCGCTGCTCTGGGTTAGAGGGTGGTGAACAGTTGGGGAGATTCTAGATATGGAATAGGCAAGAGCAAGGACAAAATGGATCCTATGCACACAAGTGCATCAATCCCTCCTAATCTCTAACCCACAATGACCTTCAGAGCATAGCTGCAGCTTCACTTCTGCCTCTCAAATATCATGCAACTTCACTTTTAGACAATTCTAATCTGGTAGAACATAAGGAAGGAGACACTAGGAAATACAGTTTCTGATATAATCATGTTAACAGTAGGAAAATCCCACACACTCGGTTAAGGAGTTTATCATGAGGCAGACACTGTGCTAACGCTTTTACATGTATTATTTATTTAATCTTCATAACAGCACATGAAAGTAGTGTAATAATTATCTTCATTTTTACTTGAAAAATATCAAGAACACAAAAATGAAAATAAAACTATGCCTAAACCCACTACCTATATATACATGGAAAAAAAAAAAGTCTCCTCCCTCCCTCCAATCTCAGCTTCCATCTGTGCGCCCCTACCCTGCATGTAACTATTGTTAACCTTTTGCTTTATTTTCCTCCTGGTTCTTTGCTATGCTTGAGTAATAATAAGAATATCAGAAGTAATTTGGATGGCTTGTTAATTAAAAACTCTTGCCATACTTTTTGGGAGCCACATAAATTTCCCAGTTTGCTTGTAATCTTCAGTGAAGAAATAGAAAACATGCACTATGATTGTGATGTAAATCCCAAAGTAGCATAGGGAGACTGAGTCTAATACTGTTTAATTTATGGAAATAAAGAAATGTGATATTTTTTTCACACCTGAGTTCATAAGCTAACATTTATTCTGGGTACTTTAGCTAGGGTTCTGCTATGAATTCCTTATTAACTCTTTCCCTACTAAACCACATTATAGTAAGAATTACTGTAGTCCTTAATTCTACATTAGGCAGGTGCCTAATTGGATTCTTTGCTAATACTCTAAGCTTAGCCCTCTTGGTCTTTACTTCTGTTGTTTAAAAAAAGATCAGGAAAGTAAAGCATTTGTTCCATCATCATGCTTGGGGTCAACTATATTACTGTCTCACAATTCTTTCTTCCTTCCCTGTTCTTGCCATAATTTTCCTGTGGAGAGAGTATAATTATCTACTGCATTTACACTTAGCCATATAACCTGCTTTGACTGATGGGATTTAAGTAAAAGTGATAGTGTGCAGCTATAAGCAGAGGGCTAAACCTGACCTAGAGCCTGAAGCAAAGCTGCATGGCTGACTGTCTAATCCCTGGATGGGATAAAAATCTCTGTGCTGAAAAATCATACCAGTTTGCAGTTGATTAATATACAGTGTTAATCAGAACAATAATTAGTTTTTCTAACTATGGGTATGGAAGGATAGAGTGTCCTCTCTGTAATAGCTGGAGAGAGAACTCAATACTAGATGTATGTTAATGATAATATTCAGGAGAAAATCTAATATTAGAGTCCAAATAAGATTTCTTAAATAAGTACTTGCAAGGTTATCTTTAATTCTTGGTAACTGATAAGCGATCAAAGTGTATGGTTTATGGCCAAAATTATAGCAAAAGTAAGTTTATAGTAATAAATATTTTCATTGTTAAATGAAAATGAAAGCAAATTACAAAATGCTCAACTCATAAAGTTATGAAGAGGATCACAAAAAAGTCTAAGGAATATAAAAGAAATGAAATAATAAAGATGAATACAAATATTACTAAATTAAAAATTAGCAACAGAGGGTTACCTGGCTGTCTCAGTCGGTTAAGCATCTGACTCTTGATTTCAGCTCAAATCACAATCTCACAGTTTGTGAGATGGAGCCTCATACTGAGCACTGTGCTGCCAGTGCAGAGCCTGCTTGGGATTCTTTCTCCCTCTCTGTCCCTCCCCAACTTGTGTACATACTCTCTCTCTCTCTCTCTCTCTCAAAATAAATACATAAACTTTTTTTTTTAAAAAGCAACAGAATAGTGAATCTAAAAACCAGATTTTTTTTCTATTAAAAGAGCATTAAACAGTCAGACTTCTAATAAGTCTAATCAAGATAAAGGGTAAATATAAAGATACAAAATTAAGAATGAGACAATAAATATAAAAATGATGAGAAAGTAAGAAATTATAAATAAGATACATGAGACAAAGTTGAAATATTAAAATTTCAAAATAAGAAACAAACATCTTAGCAAACAAAATTCTAACATTATTTTGTTAACATGAAATCAACCTACAAGCTCACAATTAACAGCATAACACTAGAGAAATGCCCATTAAAAGAAGTAGCAGAAGTTTACCCAGTATCTTCACTGCAATATAACACTATTCTGGGACCCTTCCCAATTAATAACATCTAGAAGAAATGAAAAGTCAATCATTCCTTGAAAGTGGTTATCCTTCCAGGAAATGCAGAAAAAAAAAATCTTCTAGACACAGAAGAAAAATTGATAAAAGCATCAATAAAGAGGTATTCACTAAAGAAGCCTACAGAAATCATTGGTGTGGGACACCTAGGTGGATCAGGGAGTTAAATATCTGACTTTTGATTTCAGCTCAAGTCATGATCTCAAAGTTCATGAGTTTGAGTTCTATATCAGGCTCTATACTGGCAGCGTGGAATCTCCTTGGGATTCTTTCTCTCTTCCTCTCTCTCTGCCCCTCCCCTGGTTGTGCACTCTCTCTTCTCACACTCTCTTTCAAAACAAATAAACATTTAAAAAGAGCATTGGTACTATATAACCCCAGAAGAACCAACAAAGTAGAAACTGTAATTAGAAACACACACACACACACACACACACACACACACACACACACAATTCACAATGATAACAAAATGTATAAAATACCAAAAAAAAGGTAAATTTAAGAAGAAATATGCTGGACATATATAAAAAAAAATCTATAAAACTTCATGAATCATCTATAAACAAGACGGGAGTAATTGGAAAACCATACTATGTACCCAGTTGAGAAGAGAAGACTTTTAAGAGTTTTCTATAATTATTAAGTAAGTTTGATGCTATTTAAACCATATCCCCAAGTGGTTATTTTTAGAGTTGATAAAATGGTTCCAAAGTTTATCAAGAAGAGTTAATTGATTAAAAGGTTAAAGAAAACTTTTTAAAAAGAAAAGTAAGGAGGGAGATTTGCTATGAAAAATAAAGTTGCAAAAGTTATCAATAGAATATTATGTAAGAATTGAAAGAAAAATAAATGAATGAAATAAAATTTCCAGGAACAGACCTTAATGATGATGTTAGACAACAATAAAAGTAGAATCATAAATCTGTTGAGGAAAAAGGAAAGAGAGAGAGTGAGTGAAGTTTATTCATTATATAATGCTGAGATTATTAGTAACTTCTTTGGGGGGAGAAATATATACTCACCTAACAATATACAAAGAGATTAATTCCAAACGAATGAAAGAATTAACTGAAAATAAAATAAAAAGAAAATATTTGGTAAAGATTTGGCAGATCTCAAAAGAGAGAAATACCTTTTTTAGTTAATGCCCTTTTATTTTGAAATTTAAAAAGAAAAAAGCAATGAACATAGCATGATAAATTCTTACATTTCCATATCCAGCTTCAGCAATTAACTACATTCTGCAACCTTCTGTGACATTGATAAACCAAGTTGCCCAAGATAAAGTCTACACATTTGACTGTGTAAATTTATGTTGAAAGAAAAAAATTAAAATCCAACCAATATATTTTTCAGATGTCTTTAAAAAACTGATGGAGAATATTTCCTGTGACAATTAGGTAGATAAAAGCAATTATACTCCATACGAAACTCAACAACAACAACAAAAAATACAGCATCTTCAATGAAATAAGATAAACCATTACAAATTCAAAACACAAACTAAGAAAAATGTTTGCTAAGGATGAAGCTCTGTGGAGCAAGTGAGGGAGGATATAACCTTCCATACATCAGGAAAGAATATTCAAGAAGTAAATGATGCATCTCTATAAGATCCCAGCACTATTCATTTGGACTGGTAAGAGTCATGGTCATGTGCCAAAGAAAAGAGGAATAAACAAGGCCCCTGGGGAACTCAGTTCCATATTACAGAACAGCAGAATACCGTTCTGGAAGTCAGTTAAAATGAGAAACAAGAAATAAACATAGTGAAGGGGACCTGGGTTAAGCATCCAACTTCAGCTCAGGTCATGATCTCACGGTTTGTGAGTTCGAGCCCCACATCAGGCTCTGTGCTAACTGCTCAGAGCCTGGAGACTGCTTTGGATTCTGTGTCTCCCTCTATCTCTGTTCCTCCCCCACTCAAGCTCTGTCTCTCTCTCTCTCTCTCAAAAATAAAGAGATATTTTTAAGAAATTTTTAAAGAAATAAACATAGTGAGAAGGAAAAAGCAAAACAAGTATTCTTTGCAGTAGATATGACTATATACTTAGAAAACACAAGAGACCAAACTAAAAAACATATTAGAAACAATGGGAAAAATGTAAATCAGGAGATGGATAACAAAATTAAAATATAAAAGCAAAAGCTTTCAATATATTAATCAAAGTGAGATAGAATATTCAATGGATAAATAGATCTTATTTTCAATAGGAATAACAAAAGAAGATAAGATATTTAGGAAGAAACTAACAAAAACTGTGTAGGGCTTATACAAAAACTTTAAAACCCTAATGACTCATATTTAAAAGCCTTAAGTAAATAGAAACTCAGAGCTTGTTTGTGGAAACTAAAATTCCACTTTGTAAAGATGTTAATTGTCTCTAAATTAATCTATTAAAGCAGATACAACAAGAAACAAAATAATTTGAAAGTAAAATTTTAACTTTGATCCGTTCAAATAAATATGCAGAACTAGCTAAGAAAATCAAGAAAAGAAAATTGAGGGAGGAGCCCTACAGATTATTAAAATATAATAATATTCCACAAATTAGCTTGGTAAAAATAAAGAGTAATGCAGAAGGATCACCTAGAATGCGTGTTAAGTCTGAAATTTCCCTGTGGGTCAAACATTAAAAATTCTCATTTTCTAGGTCAGGGCTACAGCATGGAAATATGCATTTTATTATAACAAGAGCCCGAAGTGATTATAACACAAGTACAAATATCCTTCCTTAAATAACCTACCCATTTAACTAAGGAATTCTTTCACCACCAAACATACCATCTGATGCTCTCTGCATATTAAAGCACAGCTGATGGCTTGTGTTTAAAACTAAAAACTCAGAACTGTGTATGCCTATTCATGCTAAATAATTACCCAGTTTAAATAAATATTATGTAAACCCATGAAATGTGTGTTCAAAAAGAAAATTATTTTAATGAAAACTAAATGTTTTAGAAGCATAATAAATTTTTTTTTCTAAAAAAAACTTCTAGAAATAGCTAGAAAAAATCTTCTCAACTCTTGTGCATGTAAAACTGCTAACAGATTAGGACACAAATCATAATGAGCAAAAGTACTGTCATTCAGATTATTCATAAATATCTTTCTTTAAGGTCTTGCCCTACTTCAAAGAAGGATACAAACATCATTAATGCAAAACCAATGATACAGAACTAATAAAACCACAAAGAAAAAGCCTATGATCTAATTCAAGGGACTGCAAATAAATGTGCATTAATATGCTTTAAATTAAAGTAGTTAGGATTCTATATATTTTTTTTATGATTGTCTGATTTAACCAGTTTTGTTTTTGTTTTTTTAGAGAGAGTACGAGCAGGGGAATTCGGCAGTACGGAGAGAGAAAGAGCATCTTAAGCAGGCTCCATGCTCAGCACAGAGTCCATCGTGGGGCTAGATCCCACAACCCTGGGATCATGACCTGAGCTGAAATCAAGTGTGTGACTGACGCTCAACCGACTGAGTCACCCAGACACTTAAATTACTATTAACAGAGAAAATACTATTTCTAATCATGCTGGCTAAGGGGACATTTTCTCTAAAAAAAAAGAAAAAAACACAGTTTGAGAAACACTATAATATACAAATAGATGAATCCAACAGAATATTCAGAGATAAACCAGTTATACAGGAAACTTTAAATATACGTATTGCAAATAGATAGGGAAAAGATAGATAAATCAATAAAGGATGCAGGGAAAATTCAACTAGCCTTACAGAAAAAATATACGTGGATCTTTTTTGTATTCTCACAAAACAAAAATTTGAAAAGAAAGTATACTAATTAAGGTCAGAAACGTACAAAAAATGCACTAAAATTCTAACAAAACTGTAATAAGAACTCTCTTTTAAGCATGACATTGTGTATAAGCCATATAGGTGTTAAAAACCAGACAACAGCCCCCAAATGGAGCAGCTCATGCTAAGTCCCAATTCACCAAACTGAGACATAACTTACAGTTTTGGCTTTCCCAGAAAAGCAAACTTAAAACCAATCAGGATTCACCTAAATAGTGTTATTTAAGTAATCTGCTTCATAGACCCCTGCCATTCTCTAAAGGAACGTAACTTTGCAATAGCCAACCTGGTTTGTGTGTTTTTTGTTTTTGTTTTGATTTTTTTCTACACCTAATCTCACCTCGTTCCTGCTCCCTTCTGCCTATTCTCCGAGCTCCTTCCTACCTGCTAGATTGGAAGCTGCCCAATTTTTGCGCAAATAAACTTAAAAATTGTAATAGCCTCAGTTTATCATTTAACAGTTCTGTGAGTAATAACAGTAAGAAGGGACCTAACAAGCCCCAGGCGGCTCAAGAAAACATCAACCAACCAATTGCATGTACCTGTTGGGCACCTGGAGCTCGCCGCTTTCTCGCCGCCTCAAGACCGCCGCTTTCTCGCTGCCTCAGGACCCGGGTAGGCAAATCTTCGTGGATCCTTCACAGCTTTTGTGTTAGGAGCTTGAGACTTTTTTTTCACACTTTCTTTTTCCAGACTAGGTCCAAAAACTAGCACAAGAAAAATTGAGTCCCACTTAAAAATCGGACCAGGTATATGGGGCGAGACTGGTTCTGACTTAAAAACCGGACCCGGTCCAGGGTCGGACTGGTTCCGGCTTGGAAATCAGAAACCAGAAACCAGACTAGTTCCGGGGTAAGGGCCCAGTCGGACTTAAGCCTGAGTGGGGCCAGTGCGATGCCACGGGTGAATAAAATTGTGTTTAAGGGCTGAACAAGCAGGTTAATCTTACCAAAGGTAATGTTGAATTACACTGGACACAGTGGAGAACGTTTAACCTAAATAGGTTTATCCATTTACGAAGTGCCCTAGACAAAAAGGGATCTCAGCTAAGCCCTCACCATACAGGAGGCCCGGAAAATTATTTTTTCTTACTTTACAGTTTCTCATGACCAGGATACTACCTGCTGGAACATTGCACTCATTCCAGAACCTGCAGACAGGATCCCGGGAAAACTGGCAGACCCAGGCAAAAGTTAATCAGAGTCAACCCAACTAGCTTTCTAATTGAGGTGCCTGGTTGAGAGAGGAAGGTAAAATTTCACATTTTCACTTTCTTTCTAGAATTGTCTAGATTGTCAGGTTAAAAACATCTGTAAGAATTAGATCTTTGCGTGACTCGTGAATTAGCTGTAGGGTGCTTATTAGTTGTTGATCCTTTGTCTCCCAGGGACACCTATTGTCTCATTTGTCTCATTTTTGTATCCTGAGAACCTGGCTTCGCCACTGTCAGATTGGGGGCCCCCAAAATATGGCCAGACAGAAATGTGCGTTACATTCCATTTGGGGCTACAGAGTGTTGCCATCTCAGGGATCCTGGCATATGCATACAAGTAGAGGATTTCTAATGCCAATTTATTCATGAACCCAGAATCAAAGCAAGAGCACTTCTTCCTTTTTTTTGACCTTCCTATATCCGGTTGTTTCCTGGAGTTAAGAATTCTCCATTGATGCTCTACTTATTAGAGTTAGACAATATGTGTTCATATATTCATTAATGTTTATGAAACAACACTAACACTGACAGGATTGACTTCAAAAAGCTATTTCAGGTTTGCCTACAGACATTTCAAGGATTATAATAGGGGGCAAAAATCAATGGCCCTTTGAATAAGATGACTTGATGAGAAATCAGAAGGATGTCTAATGATTCCGGGGTGGTCACTACATAACTGAACAGCTTAAGTGAAAGTTGTTCATCTTTATTAAGCATGAAATCAGTAATCAAGACTCAATTGAGTAAAAGTTATTCTAAAGTGTGTTTTGAAACAAATTTGAGTATTATTTATTATTACATTTTTTTTAATATTTTCTACCTTTAATTTTTGCAATAATAAAAGATTAACTAGAATTCTCTTTTTGATGATATTTAAATTAAAAATATTAATATGTGACATCTTAGAAATAAATATATAGAAGAAATTTAGTGAATATTTACTAATGGAAAACTATATATTTTGTAAATGTGAATTATATCTTTTACTTAATTTTATCATGGCTAACATTAAAATCTGTACTTATGCTTACATGATAGCTTTTAGGAAATTTCAAAATATCATAGATTATAAATTAACCAGTGTCTGCTGTTTAGGGAAACGTGCTTGAGGGTTTTGTTTTTGTTTTTGTTTCCTTTTAAACAGTTGGCAGCTGGGTTTGGCATAATGTTGGAAATCCCTGGTTGGTGTGGCTCTGAGGGTGAAACAAGCATATATCATTTGTACTCCCAAAAAGGGATGATAGTTCTAGAACTTTCCAACACTCCTTGGGCAAGGACTAGAGGTGGTTATTTGGTAGAAGTTGACAACATTTAATGAGTTGGAGCCCCACTGCATATCCCAAAGGCATTAAAAGAATTTCCACGATCTTTGTGAAGTTTTATTCAACAGAAAAGAAGGCAAGTAAATTAAGGAGAAGAAGAAATTTCAGTAAAACAGAGTTCTCCTAAGAGCTGTTTTCTATCTTCCAAGAAATAGGCTGTTTTCTAAGGTTTCAATAAATGTCCCATTTTTTAAACTCTCAAAGAAGATGAATGGGACAACATCACTGAAAATATCTTTAGGGATTTTCCTAATGGTAATTCACTCTGAGAAGGAGCTGTACATTCTTATTATATAATGTTTCTTATCATGGCATAGCTTTGCACCTGTCCTGTACTATAGCTCTGTCTTCAGATAAACAATAGGAACCTGGTTTCTCTCCATAATATGAGTGCCTTGGTGTCATAATATATATGGAAATTACCTGGAGAAAAATTTAGTGTTACATCTAGCAGGAATCAATACTTCTTTATGCTAAAACAAGATACATATTTCTCTCTACATTTTTAACCAATATAACCAACATTTATTCAGGAAAAAAATAACCACCAATCACTATCAGTAATAAAATAATATACACGTACATACAAATACATATACACAAATGCTAGCCACCCCCAACACACACACATACACACAAACAAAACACGTTTTCAAAGTGTATCATATGCCAAACATGATATTAGACCCTGGAGGTACAGAACTGACAAAGGTATACTTCTGCACCAGAGAATCATAAATTTGGGAAAGTCACAAAGTTTTTAGTGGTGTGAGAGGAGAGGCCATTCTCACTACACAGAATTGTCAGCTAGATGTAACTCCTACCCTACTCTCTCATTTTATGGAGGGAAGAAGTTGCAATCATTATTAAAACCTTTTTTCTAAAAAACAAAAAAAAAATCTGCATAACATTAAAACCCAGACCGCAGAACCTTAATACAACAAGGAAAACATAATTTTAGGAGTTTAGAGAAAGGTCTTTTCTTCCCTTCTGCCTAGAGTATAGAAGGATGCTCCAGAAGTTTCAGAGAAATCAGTTTTGATGCGGTCTCATGGAGGAGGGAGCAGGGTTTGTTGTGTGAATACAATATAGTATGTAATAACATTATCTAAAAGAAGTGATAGTCACAGACAGCATGAAAGGGCTGCTAGAGTCAAGAAAGGAAACAAGCTGTGGATACCATGTAGTCCATGTTGTAGACTATGGGATTTGTGCCTGAATAAACATAAGAATCTCCTTACAGTGCCACTGAGGGGGGAAAAAAACCCAATACTGTGTAGCTTGGGATACATACAGGGTGATGCTATGCTGCAAAATAAAACTGTGTATCTATAATGTATCATAAATAGAGCAGTGCATATCCAAGCCATGTGTAGACAAATATGATAAATGTTAAGAATGGTTAACCCTGGGTAAGTGGATGTGTACAACTTTAATATTCTTCCTATAATTTTCTGTTTTGCAATTATTCTATGATTGAGAAGAATGCTTCAAAGCATGTAGTGCTTTAAAATGTGAAAAGTTAACAATGTTAAGATGATTTTCATCTTTACTCTTATTTGGTAGATAAAAATCATAAAAAGAAATTGGTGCATTATGAAAATCCTCTGGATAGACATCCAAGCACAATAGCTTTAGAAATTCCAAAGTTACTGAATTCTCCTATTTGAATTAGCATTTTAGTGCATAAAATTCATGGTTATGTCCAGCATTGGCTTAAAGTTATAGAATAGGAGTCCATAAAATATTTTATCTTGTTGTTCAAGCACATATTTACCTATATGCTGAATTTATTATTTTTAAAAAAGCAAAAGCTGCTTATTCTTTCAAGAATAAAATTATAAAAGTTTCATTTAAAATCATATCATTGTGTAAGATTATATAAATAACTCTCTAGCTGAATTTTATCTTTTATTTGCCATCCAGATGCAATGGAGAAAAAAATAAAAAAATCCTAGGCTATATAAAAATATTGCTAACATAACATTTATTCTCTACTTAAATAGCGATGCAGGCACACTGCAGAGGAAATATTTCCATATGGCATGCATAAACACTCTGGTTATTGATCCCTTAAGAGTTTCTGTGCAGCAATATGTTTGAAGACTGAGGGAATATTCCTATAGCATTTTCATGTTATTATACTTTTTTGTATATTACATTTTTTCATTTTTACTTTAAACCATAGGAAGTCTTCATATCTACATTTTCTGTCATATACTACTCTTAACTTCTGTCGAAACTGTTGATACTATTTACCTCTGAACCTCGAAAACTAATTTTTAAGGAGAACCAAAGATGTGATATATATATAAACATAAATATATATTTCTGTGTGTGTGTACACACACATACATACACTATGTATACAGCATAAATATATATGCACTATATATACACATATACACTATATACATATATATACTATGTACTATATATTTGTATGTATAAAATATATAGTATATACACATACACCATATATATATACATACTATATATGCACTATATACTGTATATAGTGTATACACATATATGTATGAATGTATGTACTTACACATGTACATATATATGTGTATATATATATATATACACACACACATGAATACACACACGTGAATTTTTAGACTTGAAAAATTAAAAAACAAATTATGGCAGACCAGAAAGTAGGTAGGAAGAGGTGTGACTGAAACCAAAAGGGGTTTGCCCCGGGAGAACTAATGTCAAATTCAAGGAAAACAAGTAAAGTTGGTTTCTTATTCCCCATATCTGCTCCATTTTTTGATACATCTCTGGTAATATAATATTTTCATTGTGTTTCTCAGAATATTAATCCCTGGAAATGCTAGTAGAAAAAAATATGTAGTCAAGCAAGATATAAGAGAAAAGCTACCACAGTATATTGCTTTCTGCAAGAATTACAGTGTGTATATATTTACCTATCAAAGTCTCTGAGAAGTCCTGTGATAAATAAATCTGCCCAATTTTTCCCAAACTTTATTTGCAATGAAATGTATTTTTAAGGTAATATTCAACAGCACCCATGGAAATACATTTTCCAGTCACTATCTTTCATTATCACATTTACCTTTTAAACATTTAATTCATAAGTGTTTTAATTTTCAATTTTACATTTTTCTGAGTTTTCCTCCCATTCTTTCTAATTCTCTTTTGCATTTTTTCCCATAGTTCTTATTCCTCCAGTTGCTTTAATACCCTTAACTATTTCATTTGTTTATTTGGTCATTAATGTTTATTTAAAACTCTGTTTATTAAGTTTCTTTGACATGTTTCTCATTTTCCTCATCCCACTTTTCCAACCACCTTTTTCAAAACCCTGAGCATTTTTATGGACTCTATTTTTATTACAAATGCTTTTCTCCCAACTTCCTCATTTTGCAAATTCCTACTTACCCCCTTTCCACATACATAGACATATACACATAGGGTGTTATATATTCACTATGTACTGCCTTAGATCTGGATTTTTCCATTATTACAGCACTTTTATGTAATTGCCCTTGCATTTATCTCTCACACTACAAGCTCTGAGATGTAGAAACTATGTCCTTTTTGTTGTTACATCCTAAGAATCATGGTACACAGAATATTTACACAATTTTTAACTGTGTATGGATAATGCTACTCATATAACTACATTTTTCAAAGACTCTTAGACCTGTTTACACAAAGAATATATCATAAGTGTTTTGCTATTTGAATGCAGTTGCTGTTGTAAAGGTTTTCCTTGTTGACTAGGTCTGTGTTTTCCATCACTGAATAGCAGCTTGTTAATGGAGCATTGATTCCATAGACACAGGTAACAGCACTTTGTTATTAGTGCTTAACAAACTTCTTACAAATATTAATTTGGACCAATGAGTTTTTGAAAAATGACTTTGTACTGATTGACATTGTTAGAACAGTGAAAACATCCAAACCTGTTTTTGTGTAGGAAGGAAGGAAGGAAGGAAGGAAGGAAGATTGATTTTCCTTGCTTATAAATATCAGACACCAAAAAATCCCAAACACAAGTAAATTTAAAACTGTTCAGATTTAACTGAGAAATGTGTGTCTATTAACTATGTTATATTTTTGGTTTATTTAAAATAACAAAGTAAACATGCTATGAGGACCAAAAATGTCTGTTTTCAAGAGTAGATTACATCTAATTGCAAAACAACACGTGAGAAATTTTAAAACACAGAATAACAATATAATGAAAAAACTTCATGAAATGCATTACTTCATTCCAAGAAACTATTAAATATTTATTATGGCCTGATAGGTTGATTCATTTGGGTAATCAATAATTAATCACTTTGAAAGCTTCAGATCCTTTATAAATATCAAAGACTTTTAATAATTGCTTTACAAATCCTAAGTAGCATAGAATCTACAGACTTCATATATCAAGGGAAATGAATACAAGTTTAAAAGATGACTGCTTTAAAATGAATAAACTAAATCCCAAAAGTTCATATTTTGAAATGTTTGCTCTTATAAAAGAGATCAGTGTGATGACAGGAAGGTAAAAATAATACCATCTCTGGATAGAGATAGAGCATTTGTATCAGCAAAAATGCCAACAGAACAAACTTGCTGCTAATTCTTCTTTTGAAAATATTAAATATGCATCCAACTCACAATTGGTCTGGAGAGAAGAGGAAAAAAATAACTTATACAAGTGAAATTCACAGATTATCACTTCAGCCATTTGTATAAACTCTATTCTCCAACTATATAAGAAATATTAGAATTAGCCATATTGAGTTTCAACTCCTTTACTGTTCATCTTTGAACTATAATAACCATAATTTGGGGGATTTTAATACTAATGATTGATACCAGTTTCACAGTTATTGAGTGTTTAATGCTCTACACCAAGAACTTTACATATACGATCTCATTTAATTCTCTTGAAAACTTATTGGTAGATTTTATTATGGCAGTACCCCACCATGATGTCATAATTGATGTAGAAAAATTTCAATTGCATAATATATGAAGTAATATTATTACAAGGGTAATTAAGTGACTAAGTTGAGCCTGCACAAGATTTCCAATGAGAGGGACCAGGGACAGGGGGAAGGAATTGAGATGGACCAGCCATGCTGGTCCCAATTATAACTTGGTATCATCTAGTAACAGCTGTCAACACTGGATTAAATATTTCCATGTGTCTGACAATGATAGTTTGGACTCCTTGGTCATAGGCATCAGTCTAGGAATCTTTTAGGGCCCATTTGGTGAAACAGATATGGTGCAATTGCACTGACAAAGTGCTAGGGACTTGGGAACTTACTCCCCTTCTTGGATGAAGAAATCCAAATGAGCTAGCCTATCATTAACTTACCTGGCATTTCATTCCAATCCAAATATCGACTTTCCACACATAGTATGATTAACAGAAGTTAAGATTAACAGAGATTAACAGAGAAGAACCCAAAGCTAATTGCATTATCTGAATTTGTATTGTCATCAGATATTATACTTTTATCACACCTGTTTTAAGGAAATATAAAACTAAAACTTGTAGAGGTTAAATAACTTGCCCCAAATCATTCAGCAAGTAAGTAGAAATAAAAAATTAATCCCAGGACTCTTTCTCTTTTGAAAGTAACAGACATAAGTCAACACCAGTTCATAAAACCTAAAAAGATGAATAATAGTTTATTTTTTTTTTTACAAATAGTTTATTGTCAAGTTGGTTTCCATATAACACCCAGTGCTCATCCCCATAAGTGCCCCTCTCTGTGCCCATCCCCCCTCGCCCCCCCACATCCATCAGTACTCAGTTTTTGTCAGCATTCAAGAGTCTCTCATGGTTTGCCTCTCCCCCTTTCCCCCACTATTCCCCCCTTCTTCTCCCCCATTGTCCTCCATTAAGTTCCTCCTAATCCTCCTATACGTGCAAACATATGATATTTGTCTTTCTCTGCCTGACTTATTATAGCTCAGCATAACACCCTCAAGGTCCATCCATGTTGCTGCGCAAGGCCAGATTTCATTTTTTCTCATTGCCATCTAGTATTCCATGGTATAGATAAACCACATCTTCTTGATCCATTCCTCTGTTGATGGACACTTAGGCTCTTTCCATGTTTTGGCTATTGTTGAGAGTGCTGCTATGAACATTGGGGTACATGTGCTCCTATGCCTCAGCATTTCTATATCCCTTGGGTAAATTCCTAGCAGTGCTATTGCTGGGTCATAGGAGAGTTCTATTGTTAATTTTTTGAGGAACCTCCACACTGTTTTCCAGAGGGGCTGTACCAGTTTACATTCCCACCAACAAACACATGAGATGATGCTCAGCATCCCTACTCATCAGGGAAATACAAATCAAAACGACACTGAGATACCACCTCACACCAGTCAGAGTGGCTAAAATGAGCAAATCAGAGAACACGAGATGCTGGTGAGGACGTGGAGAATAATAGCTTATTTTAAGGATTCAGGTATTGGCTCTTGACACTCAAAGCCAGAAGACAATCAGGGAACAGAAACACACATCCTTCTTTGCTTCTGTCTATGTCTGTTTTACTGTGCTGTTGCTCCAAACTGGCTTTCTTTGCTTCCATTTCTGTGATAGAAATAGACCTCATCAGCTTCCAAATATTATTTTCTTTAATTTAAGAGATCACAACATTAAAATCTTGAAGGAAAAATTTATTGAGTATGTCTTGGGTTCCAGGTATTTTTCTGGGTGCTGGGCACACAAAAAATAAACAAGATATGATTCTTGCTCTTGAGGAAGCTACAATTTAGAGGAAAATGAATATGAATAAGCAAACAACATCTACTTAATATGGAAAGTGCTAAAAATAAAATGCTTCCTAAGTGTTTCTTTTTTTTTTAATTTTTTAAGTTTATTTATTTATTTTGAGAGAGAGAGCATATGTTTGCCTGAGTCAGGGAGGGACAGAGAAAGGAGAGAAAGAATCCCAAGCAGGCTCTGCACTGTTAGCACAGAGCTCAGAAAACACGAGATCATAACCTGAGCTGAAGAGTCAGATGCTGAATGGACTAAGCCATCAAGGCACCTTAAGTGTTTCTTTCACACTTCCCCTACCTTATAGTAGTCACATAGCTTACAAATCTGATCATGGAATTTCCCTGTTTTAACCTTCCATAAACTTCTCAAACACTAAGAATAAAATTTAAACTCACAACCACAGTCTAAACTTTCTACAAGAAATAGCCCTGGGGCACCTGGGTGGCTTGGTCCATTGAGCATTGGACCCTTGACTTCAGCTCAGGTCAGGATCCTACAGTCGTGAGATCAAGCCCCACACCAGGCTCTGCGCTGAGTGTGGAGCCTGCTTAAGATTCTCTCTCTCTGCCTAACCCTCTCCCCTGCTTACGCTCTCTGTCTCTCTACGATAAAAACAAAGAAATTTCCCTGCTTATGTTTCCAGTTTCATCTCCTACCATTCTATCTCTTGTTCCTGCCACAAGCCAAGCTCATTCCTACAAAAGAAGATCTTTGCCCTCCCAAAACGCTGTGCAAGGAAGATGCCAATCCTAGATGTTGGCTGATTTCTTCCTGTAATTCATCTTGTGTCAAATGTCACATCTAAAAATCACCTACTCTTTAGTTTCTTTTTATTATCATGCCATTTTACTTTCTCATGGCACTTAATCACTAACATGTTCTTGTTTACTGTCTGTGACTCTCACAGAGTCAGTTCCATAAGAGCAAGAATCATGTCTGTTTTCCTCACTACTATGTGCCCTAAAGTGTAGAACAGCTCCTGGCATATGGCAGACGTTCCACATAATTCTTGGTGGAATGAGTGAATGAATGTGCAGTATGTGGGGCAGGCACAACAGATGGAGTTTTGGACAAACACAGAGATTCATGTAAGACTTCCTAGAAAAGAAATTCCCACCAGTCTTAATCTTCACATTCAAATTTTCAGACACTTACAATATTTCTTCTCATGATATGGTTTCTATACCAGCCTCACAGTCCAAATAGCTATTTGACAAATGGCAGGTTTAAGTCTCTCTCTTAAAATATGACTCAAAACTGAATACAGTAATCCCAAAGGAGTCTTTCTAGCACAGAGAATAGTCAGGTATATATCTCTTATGATATGTTTCTTGTATTTCCATTATTTCAAACTAAGAACAGGCTAACTCTTAGTAGCATAAACCAACAAAAAATGTTGGCCTGAATGTTGGTAATGGTGAATTGAACCTGCATCACTGTACTAGTGTTAAGCCTTATTCCATAGAGTGACAATTCATATCTATACCAAAATACTGATGTTTCCCTTCATCCCATTAAATTGCATCTTATTTGTCTCAGCCTTGTATTCCAAATGATTGAGAACACTTTTTTCTTTTTCTTAAATTGAGATATAGTTATCATACAATTGTATCTATTTTGGATGTATAACCTATTGATTTGGTATGTGTATATATTACAAAACAACTACCACAGAAAGATTAGCTAACACCCATCACCACATATAGTTATAGATTTTTTTCCTTGGGATGAGAACTTTTAAGATCTACCTCCTTAGTAACTTTCAAAAATACAATACAGGATTAACTATTGTCACCATACTGTAGTTTATACCCCAGGACTGATTTATCTCATAACTGGATGTTTGTAACTTCTGACTCCTTCACCCATTTTGAATATTCATTTTATGACCCATCATAATTATTTATCTCACCTAGCTTTTTGAGAGCAACAAACTTTAATAGTATAGTTTTTCTGTCACCCTCCAAGTTACTAATTAAAACGTGGATGGTTAGTCAGTATTCCTCTACTGCTAAGTCTGCTTAAATTGATCTTTGATTTTACTGCTATCTCTATTTTTCTACAATGGAAAGTATATGTCCTGTAATATGTAACTATAAAAAATAAAATTCACCTCCATCCTGACCCAAATACTGATTTTTATATTTAAATGTTAAAATTTCAAATTTAGATGCTAATTTTAAGTCATTCACATATTTTTCTGTGAAAATAAAGAGTTTTTAAGCTTAAAACAAAATACAAAGGAAATTATTTAAATCAAAAGAGACTATGTTTTCTTAGCAAAGATGAAAATTTGAAACAAATCAATGATTTTCTGGGAAAATTAGCACAACTAACAATGAAAGATAGAAAGTCGAAAAAGAAAACCCACCCCTACAAAAAAAAAGAAATTCTAAAACTATCAAAGAGATATTCCACCCTCCACCAAAAAAAGTACCAGTTTCAATTGACTTCACAAGGAAAATTATCATGTAATTCAAATAGCAAGAAAAGGAAGAGAACTTATTAATATTTTTTTTCCCTGAGCTATATCAGAAATCAGTTTCCTTCATGTATGTAAAGAGCAGCCGTTAAGAATAAATAATGAGAGATATGGCTGCAATTAAAATACGAGCAAGCATTGAAAATAAAATACAAGCAAACATGATTAAATACCAAAGAATAATTTTAACAAGAAGATTATGCTACATTAGTAAATGTCCCAAATGTCATCGGTTTACAAGAACAAATGTTTATTCCTCATTCATATTCCATGTCTGGATAGTTAACTGCTTATATATTCCATGTTTTCTTCAGTTGGAAACTCAGATTAAAGGAGCATCAGCTATGAAAGATATGCTGGCCTCACAGCAGAATGAAAAGGCTGATGGTTCCTAAGCTTTCTGTTGATGAGTAGCATATGTCACAACTGCCCAGATGGCCAAAGCAAGTAACAAGGCCAAACTGATGCCAATGGGATGAAGAATTATAATCCTTCACTAGGATGGGTAATGAATAATTGGTACAATGACAACAAAATCTACTACCTGGATTAATTGCAACACTCATTACAAACCTTATCTAAAAGAAATAGACAGGGGCACCTGGGTAGCTCAGGTGGCTAAGCATCTGACTCTTGATTTCGGCTCAGCTCACAGTCTCATAGTTCCTGAGTTCAAGCCCCACATTGGGTTCTGCACAGATAGTGTGAAGCCTGCTTAAGATTCTCCTTCTCCCTCTCTCTTTGCCCCTCCCCTGCTCACACTCTCATCTCTCAAAATAAGTAAATAAACATTAAAGAAAAAACATGAATATGTAAATATAAAAAAATAGTTGTATCTCACTTATGAATATTGCTGCAAACAATTGTAAGACTAATGAAAGTTTATTATTTCATAAACAAATGGGATTCATTTCCTGTATTCAAAGGTAATTTAACAGTAGAAAAATTATCAATAAAAATTTATCTTGGAGCATCTGGGTGGCTCAGTTGGTTGAGCATCTGACTTCAGCTCAGGTCATGATCTCACATCTGTGGGTTCGAGCCCCACGTCGGGCTCTGTGCTGACAGCTAGCTCAGAGCCTGGAGCCTATTTCAGATTCTGTGTCTCCCTCTCTCTCTGACCCTCCCCTGCTCGTGCTGTCTCTCTCTGACTCTCAAAAATAAGTTAAAAACCCTTTAAAATTTTTTTCAAATTATCTTACTAATATACTTAGAAAACTGTGATCAATTCAGTAGACATGGAAAGACCATTTGAAAAATATTTAACACTCATTTTTACTTAAAATTTTTTAGTGTTGGGGCGCCTGGGTGGCTTAGTCGGTTAAGCGTCCGACTTTCGCTTACGTCATGATCTCGCGGTTCGTGGGTTCGAGCCCCCCGTCCGGCTCTGTGCTGACTGCCAGCTCAGAGCTTGGAGCCTGTTTCAGAGTCTGTGACTCCCTCTCTCTCTGACCCTCCCCTGCTCACGCTGTCTCTCTCTCTCGCTCCTAGAAATAAATAAAACATTAAAAATAAATTTAGTGTTTATTTATTTGAGAGAGAGGGGGAGAGACAGAATCTGAAGCAGGCTCCAGACCCTGAGCTGTCAGCACAGAGCCTGACGTGGGGCTTGAACTCACAAGCTATGAGATTATGTCTTGAGCCAAAGTCAGGATGCTTAGCTGACTTAGCCACCCAGGCATTCCAACCATTTATACTTTTTAAAAAGCTTTGTTCGGGGGCACCTGGGTGGCTCAGTCAATTAAGCCTCCAACTCTTAATAATGGCTCAGGTCATGATATCATAGGTTCACAAAATCAAGCCCTGCATTGGGCTCTGTGGTGACAGCATGGAGCCTGCTTGGGATTCTCTTTCTCCCTCTCTTTGTACTCCTCCACTGCTCACATACATACATACACACACTTTTTCTCTCTCTCAAAATAAATAAAATTTAAAAAACTTAAAAAGCTTCATGAAAGTAAGAGCTGATAGATACGATTTTACAGTAGTATGCCAGCATTAAAGTGAATAGGGACATGCTGGAAACATTTAAACTAAAGATATTGATACAGTGAACAGGTTCTCTGGCAAGGTTTTAATGCAACATTATATTAAAGGTGTTAGCCAGAGTATTGATACAAAAAAAAAGGAAATTAAAGATATTTAAAAAATAAAAAGTAGAAAAGAAAGCAGCTGAAAATTATCATGTACCTGGAAACTGAAAAGAATCCATTATAAAAGTTCTACAAAAGTAAGAGGATTTAGTTTATATCTGAGTGTTCGCAAGGCAATTGCCTTTATTATGTAAAAAGAATAAACATTAGCAAGCAAAGCTGTAAAAGAAGCAAAGACTGCAATTAAAATAGCAACAAAATGGTAAAATACCTAGAAAAGCACTTAAAAAGAAATGCAGGAACCTAAATGAAAAAAACTAAAAGGCCAAAAAGGTAGATTTACATGAATTGTAAGATTTTCCGTGTTTGTAATTAGGAAAACTCAACTTCATAATGATATCAATTCTCCTTGAGTTTATAAATTCAATAGGATCCCCATAAAAACACCAGTACATTTTAATGAAGCTGTACAACTTTATGTAGAAAAAGCTTTAAAAAAACCAAGAATATCAAGCTGAAAAAAGAGAGCAACGAGGTTGGGACAGCCCTATTGGATATTGCAATATAAAGTCTCAAAATTTTAAATGGTGTGACAATAGAAACTCCAGTATTCTCACATCTACCCAGGGACTTAAGATACTAATGAATGTCATTGGGCAGTTTGAGCTGTCATCTTGAAAAAGATAAACTTGATTCTTTCCTCGCTCTGTACTCCAGAATAAACTCTAAATAGATGAAAGATTTAAGAATAAAAATAAAACTATAAAATATCTAGAGAACAAATGGGCAAAAGAACCTAAAACTTGACAAAATCCCATTGTTTGATTGGGACATAGAGAAATAGTGACTTTCCAGTTTGGGTCTTAAAGGTTGTAACAGTCAGGGCACCATCAAGGATAGATAGATAGATAGATAGATAGATAGATAGATAGATAGATAGATAGATAGATAGATAGATTTAATGCAAGGAATTGGTTTGCAGGATTATGGGGTCTGGGGATTGGCTGGGCAAGACCAAAATCTGGAAGACAATACATCAGGAAGGACAGGCTGGAAACCCTCAGGTAGAAGCTGAAGATGCAGTTCACAGGTGGAATTTCTTCTTCAGGAAGATTTCATTAAGTCCTCCAACTAATTATTTCAGGCCCACCCAAATTACTGAGAATAATCTCCTGTATTGAGAGGCAAGTGATTATGGACTTTTTCCACACCTACAAACTGTCTTCAGAGCAACAGCTAGATTGTGTTTGATTGAATAACCGGAAACTAAAATCCAGCCAAGCTGACGCAAGAAACTGTCCATCACAGAGGAAGAAGCAATGTCCTCCTAGGAAAGCTGGTATCAGAATGTCCATGAGACATCAGATTAAGATTATTTTTAAAAATTAAGAAATTCTCTTTTCATATCCTTATGTATGTTCTAACTTTTTTGTTGGGAAAATATATAGGATAAAAACCTCAAACAACTGAGCAAAACAGGTGATAAAGAAAGTTCAATGGCTTCCAATTCAAGACAACAGACTGAAGGCACATATTTGCCTTCTTTTCCTCTTGACTGGATTAAAATCACAAGAAAGGAATAGGTAAAGAAATAACTCCAAGTACCCGTCAGGAAATTAGAAACAACTCTAGGGATTTCAAGCATAAAGGGAATTGATACAGAAAAAATAGAAGTTTATAAAATAACTCAAAGGCTCAAAAGCAAACATCAGAATAAACAGCTACTAGTTCTTTAGGTTACATAGCAGTAAACTGCAGCCAAGAAGACAGGAAACTGCCACACAAATTCACAGGATTGCGATTGGTCCCAACCCCCAAGTCAGAGATGGGCAGTGGAACATTGAATCCAGCTGCTCCAGAAGCACACATCTGCTGGAATTCAAAGCAACTACAGCAGGAAGAATGGTTTCTGCTTTTCCTTTTCTTTGTAATTTTTTATGAGTGCATATTATTAAAACAACAGAAATGACATCAAAACCTTTGAAGCAGAGTACTCTAGAAATGTAGTTCCCAGCCTTTTGGCCTCTTGAGATGGAGTAGAAAACATAGGAAGTAGTGGAAATGAATAACACAACCAGCAAAGAGACTGGGAGAGAGGTGACCAACAACTAGAAATTGCAACATAGTTATAGAAGATATTTAAAAAAGGTGGAAATGTTCCAGCAAATGAAACAAAGTAGAAAAGGCAGCAGTCTATAATATGCAAATAATTGGGCTGCAGTGGATGAGGTAGCACATTCTTGCAGTAATTATGGACAGGCAATAGCCTCAGGGTGGACAGGTACAGAAGATAAAAGGAAAAGGTAAAGAAATGGAGATTAACTGAAGGTCTTTTTAATTAATTACTGAGCTAATTGTCCTCATATCGATATTCTCATATATAGAATCAATCATAAATTGTTAAACTGGACAAAATTAATTTCTTCTCTTTAAATAAATTGAACTACCTATGTGAAGGTAAAATAGGGGAACTAACATGAGTGTTAATACCCAGTGCATATCTTCCCATTAGGTTATTATTTGGGAAGCAACCAATTTTTAGTACACTGAAAAAAAAATGACTACACCATTTTTCATTTCCTCCCATTGAGAAGTAGAATATCTTTGGGAGGCCTGGGTGGCTCAGTCAGTTGAGGGTCCAACTTCGGCTCAGGTCATGATCTCATGGTTCTTGGGTTCGAGCCCCACGTCAGGCTCTGTGCTGACAGCTAGCTCAGAGCCTAGAGCCTGCTTCAGATTCTGTCTCCCTCTCTCTCTCTGACGCTCCTCTGCTCGCTCTTTGTCTCTCAAAATAAAATAAAAGCATAAAAAAATTTTTTTAAATATTAAAAAAAAAAATCTCTTTTCCCATCCCTTGAATATGGACTTCTTGTGCCCTTTTTTCACCAATAGAATTTGGCAAAAGTAACACTGTACAAGTTCTTGAAACTGTTGTGTTCATCACCTGGATCTGCTGTCATCAGGTGAAGAAAGCCAGCATGGAAGACCACATGAAGAGAGGGGCTCAGACTTCCCAACTTTCCAGCCCTACCCACCGAATCTCAAAACTTGAAACTACCAGGGGCATCTGGGTGGCTCAGTCGGTTAACTGTCCAACTTTGGCTTAGGTCACCATCTCACAACTCGTGAGTTCAAGCCGTGCATTGGGCCCTGTGCTGACAGCTCGGAGCCTGGAACCTTCTTCAGATTCTGTGTCTCCCTCTCTCTATTTCCGTTCCCTGCTCACACTTTGTCTCTCTCTCTCCTTCAAAAATAAATAAACATTAAAAAAAAAAAATAAAGAACTTGAGACTATCCCTCCCAGCTGAATGCCAACTACTGAGTGAATCTACATGAGTGAAGCCAGTGAAATTAGCAAAAGAGTACAGGAAGTACTATGCTGTGGTGGTGGGCTATTAGCCACTGGATCTGGGTGTTTCATATACAACAAAGTTTAGCTGTAACAAAACTCAAACAAGTCTCAGTGTCCTGCACACTTAAAATTGAAGCTTGTTAGTAGGCATATCCTGTCCACAAACCCATCACTCCTTCCTTCACCTTCTTTATTACTTGCTCAAATACACCCTACCCAATGAGGTCTTTTCTTTTTCTTTTTCTTTTTTTTTTTTAATTTTTGAAATGTTTATTTGATTTTGAGAGAGAGAGTGCACAACAAGGGAGGTACAGAGAGAAAGAGGGAGACACAGAATATGAAGCAGGCTTCATGCTCTGAGCTGTCAGCACTATCCCCATGTGGGGTTGGACTCACAAACTGTGAGATTGTGACCTGAGCCAAAGTCAGGTGCTTAGCCGATTGAGCTACCCAGGAGCCTCACAAGAGACAGAGTTTTCTATTTCTTATATTCACTGCTGTTTTCTCAGTGCCTTCAACTATCCCGGCCACAGAGTGTACACTCAATAAGTATTAATTAAGTAAACTAATGAATGGATTGATGGGATACAGTAGTAAAATATTAATTCTAAGAACATTCACCTTTAAGTGAAATGGGGATCCTTACTTTGGACCTAAAGAGATGGAGGGCAATCCTAGCATCCCCTACAAAGATCAACAAGGAATAAGATTTATGAATATTATATAATTTACATTATGAATATAATGTAAATGTTGTATACTGATTTTTATATTTTAATTAACATATATATAAATTATAAAATACAACTGTAACATAAAATGTAATGTCAGCAACCTCAACAACATTAAAAAAAGCCTCACTAGTAGATATTAGAAGATGAAGTGGGGAAGAAATAGAGGTATAATACCTTATGTGCATAATGGGAAAAGGAAAACAAAAGCATTATCTAAAGCAGTGGAACAAGAATTGGCGTATTTAGTATAGTATTAAGTTACAAAGGTGACTGTGGGAAAAATAGAGATAAAGACTATCAAACCAGGAAGGATACCAGATGCCAGGTTGGAGAAGAGCCAGATGTCTGAGCACAGAGTAAATTTCCATATTTTCCAAAGATAAGTTGATAAGTTGCTAGTAATATAATGTAAACATGTTGTTTAGATTTTCAAATGCAGCCACCAGAAGATGCAAACAGAAATGATTAAAAGAATTTATCACTGGGGTGTGGGCATGGAAAAGAGGGAGGGTTTCTGCTGTTTCCCTTATAAGTGCTATTGTAAAACTTAATTTTCTTACCATATACATAACTTCCTTATTTTTAAAAGCAATAATAATAAATTGAAGAAAGAAAATTCTTTAAGTATAAAACAAAACAATGCAAGTGTTTATCCTTAAGAAAATGAAATTCAATGGAGTAAGATAGTTTTTATAGATGATAAATAAATCTTCATAGCTAAAGTGAAATCAAGGAGAAACTCATCTACAAGCTACAAAAGTTATGTGAAGCCTACAGGGAAGCTTGGGAAAATAAGAGAAACACGTTGCCACACAACATCTTGCTAATCTTTATGGTGCTCACAGATGTCAAAAGACTAGGCAATGCAAGGTGTCCTGTATAAAAGTTAGTGCTCCTGCTGACCTTTTCTACCATGACCTCTCTAACTTTGATCTTACAGTTCTTAAGTAACTCCAGTTTGATTTTCTACAAACAGGAATTCAATCTTTGTGAAGACTATGAATTTGTAGGTCAGGAGCAGTCGGATTAATTTACTTCTAACTTTGGAATTATAAAATGTTTTTCTGGAGTTTTAGGAAAGTAATTTCTTCCACTGGGTCTTATGATGTTCAGTTGTCTTTATGAACTTTAGAAGAGTTGATCATATTCTCCCTTCCCAAAGTTTTCTTTCTGACTGTGCATTTAAACCTACCTTCTGAAACTCAGCAGAACTATAAATTTATTGAGTGCTTCAACAAATATTAAGAATTTTTGAGGGGTGCCTAGGTGACTTATTTGGTTAAGCATCTGACTCTTGATATATGACAGGTCCTGATCTCACAGTTGTGGAATGGAACCCCCGTGTCAAGCGCCATACTGAGTGTAGAGCCTACTTGGGATTCTCTCTCTCCATCTCTCTCTGCCCCTCCTCACCCATGCACACTCTCCCTCAAAATAAATAAATAAACATTAAAAAAAGAAAAAATATTTTTTTTTTAAATGTATCTTTTTTTTCCAATGTTTTATTTATTTCTAGGAGAGAGAGAGAGACAGCGTGAGCAGGGGAGGGTCAGAGAGAGAGGGAGTCACAGACTGAAACAGGCTCCAGGCTCTGAGCTGGCAGTCAGCACAGAGCCCGACGCGGGGCTCGAACCCATGAACCACGAGANGGGCCCCTTTTTTTTTTTTTTTTTTAAATGTAAAAAAAGAAAAAATATTTTTAAATTACAGAAATTTTATTGAAATGAATAGGAAACAGGAAATGAATATGAAGGGAAAGTAGCAAAATTATATTATCTTTAGTAAGATCTATGATTTAAAACTAAGAAAATCACAAAGTTGAAGGATCACTAAAGGAAATGGAGTATCCTGGATTGAATCCTGGAACAAAAAGAAGAAAATTAGTGGAAAACTGGTGAAATCCTAGTAAAGTCATTTAGTTAATAGTAATGTACCAATGTTGACTTCTTAGCCTTAAAAAAGGTGCTTTGTTTACATAAAATGTTAACCTCGGGAGAAAGTAGGCAAAGAGTCTGCAGGAACTGCCTATACTGTTATTGTCAGTACCTGAGATTCGGGGAGTGGGGCAGCAAGTAAGTAGTAGTATCACTTTGTAAAGAAAATGTTTGACACATGGGCAAAATAATTAATCTGTCAGATGCAATAGAAGCAAAGAGCCTAAAATGTTTTTCCTTGGCCTGGCATTTACATGTGCCCCACTCTCTTAGTCCACTCAGGTTGCTCTAACAGAATACCATAGACTGGGTAGTTTACAAGCAACAGAAAGTTATTTTAAGTAGATTTGGAGGCTGAGAAGTCTAAGATCAAGGCACCTACAGGTTCAGTGTCTGAGGAAAGCCAGCTTCCTCACTGATGTCCATCTTCCCGTAACCTCACATGGAGGAAGGGATGAGGGATCTCTCTGGGGCCTCATTTTGTAAGGTCATTAACCCCATTCATGAAGGTTCCACCCTCATGACCTAATCAATTCCCAATGGCCCCACCACCAGATATCATCACACTGAGAATTACTTTTCAACACATGCATTTGTGGGGGACACAAACATTCAGTCTATAACAGCTACTTACTGTATACAATAAAAACTTGGAGAAACAAAAGCTCTTAAGTAGAAACATCCATTTACTTTCCCATAGATGATAAGCTTTTTATATGTTCCAGTGTTATTTGTAGCACTATCCTTGGTATTGAGAACAGTAGACATTCAGTTACTATTTGATAGAGGATAAATAATTTCTCATTAAATATTGCCTTGGTGTCTGTGGCATATGAAAGTTGTAACATATCACAATTACTCAGAGTCAACTGACTAAATGGATTAGATTAGTTCTGATTCATATAGTCATATCATGGAGAGAGAGTTATGTATTATATATAGTTGTAATATATTTGTTATAGGTTGTTAGTAATAACAGCAAGTCTATATGCAGAAAAATATTTTTCTACAGTTCTTCAGTTGTTGATTCCTCCATGGTAGTCAGTAGCAAAAAGTGTCTATGTAGTTTAAAAAAACAATAAAATTCTACAAATGAGAATAAAGAAATATTAAGAGCTTATAAATATAAAAGAATTTAGCTTTGTACTATAATAATAATTTATTGCTTTAGACTGAATATTAAAACACTTCTGAAAAGTCACTGTACATGTTATTATCAAAGACAATATATAATTTGGTCTTTTGTTAGAAAGCTGACTGGATTCTGGAAAATTGTTTCTCCATTAAGATTAGATATTCGTACACTTAAAACTATAGTACTGAAGTTAATATATGAAAATATCTAGCTTTGTAATCATTAGAACACTTTAACTGTTCAGAAGATTTTTAACAGTGGAATTTATTTCAATGAGGCAGGGATTATTAAATGTTTTAATGGAGTCATTCATTTGAAAGAGAGACTTTCATCTTACAATTAATTTTCTGGTTACTAAAATGTTAAATTAATAAAATGTTCATATCTTTTCCCTATAATTAATAATGTAAGTTAAATCTACAAAGCTGGATATCTAATGCATTTGTTTTTGCATGGCTTACTTCCTGACTGCACCAGGAATATTAGTTATGTAGGAGTAATTCAACGAACACACTGTTCACTGGAGATTGAGGGTGTCTCCATGGCTTTTATTTTCTTAGAGTAAGTCATCTGTTATAGTATTTATGTTCACTCTTTACCTTATCCACTGCTTTCTTCATAAAGGAAGTGTTGCTACTACCTGGTACTTACAAAGTTTGAAACCAAAAGCAATAATTGGCACATAAATGTTTTTGATAAACATCTTATGAATATCTCTTTTCATTTCTTTCCTCTGAGTAGAATAGCATCCTTTTTTTCTAACATAAATTCTACATTTGTTGAAATGCTCTTAGGCCACATTTTTAGTGTTTGATTTTTACAAAACAACTAATTCTGATAGTCCATATGTACGTCTACTAAAAATAATACTTAAATAATGTCATTCCTAATCTTTTCTAAATGTAGGGGTGCCTGGGTGACTCAGTTGGTTAAGGGTCCGACTTCACTCAGGTCATGATTTCGTGGTTTGTGGGTTCGAGCCCCACATCAGGTTCTGTGCTGACAGTGCAGAGCCTGGATCTTGTTTCAGATTCTGTGTCTCCCTCTCTCTGAGTCCCTCTCCCACTCGTGCTCTGTTCTCTCTTTATCTCAAAAATAAACAAAAAAAAATTAAATGTACAAATGAAGTTTTATTCATAATCATTGGATGGAATAATTGCACCATTACATACTTCATGGTCCAAAAATTAAAGAACACATCAGGGTACCTCATGTTCTTAGGAATCTTCAAGTATATAATGTGGAACCTAAAAATATATAGAGATTTCATTGGAGAAAAGTAAGTGAATATGGATTGCCCAGGGAGTTTAAATGACTTCAGCACTGATAAAAGGCAATAAGCATAATTCAAGTGCATGATCTCTATTCTGAAAATCAAAGCTCTTTCAAATAAGAAATATTGAATATTGAATGCCAAAGAGCTTCCAAAGAGTGTTAGGGGGAAAGAAATGGAGAAAATTCTAGATATATGGCTGTGTATTCGTTTCCTAGGTCTACCAAAACAAATTGGGTGGCTTAAAAAACAAAAATTTATTCTCTCACAGTTCTCTCACAGTTCCAAAATCAGTGTGTCGTTAGTCCTTGTTGCCACCTAAGGCTATTGAGAAGATTACTTCCTTGCTACAAGACTAGACTGTTCCCAGTTTCTGGTAGTTGCCAGTAATCTTTGGCTGAATCTCTCCAAATTCTGTCTCCATTATGGCCTTCTTCTCCCTGAGTGTATCTGTGTCTGTTTCTTTCTTTCACTGTGTTTTTCCCTTGTAAGAACATCATGATTGGATTTAAGGCCACCCTATTCCAGTATGATTCCATTATATATATATATATGTATATACACACTCTAGGTAGTGACTATATGTGGCACATATATTAAATTTTAATTCCAGTATACTTAACATACAATGTTATATTACTTTCATATGTACAATGGTGCGATTCAGCAATTCTGTACATTACTCGGTGTTCATCATGATAAGTGTACCCTTAATCCCCTTTATCTATTACACCCATTGCTCTACCTACCTCCCCTATAGTAACCATCAGTTTGTTCTCTATGGTAAAGAACATTTCTTGGCTTATTTCTTATCTTCTTTGTTTTGTTTCTTGAATTCCACATGAGTGAATCATATGGTATTTGTCTTCCACTGACTTATTTTGCTTAGTAGTGATATAACCTCTATATCCATCCATATTGTTGCAAATGGCAAAGTTCCATTTTTTTGTGTCTGAGTAATATTCCATTATATATATATAATATATGTGTATTATATATTATATATATGTATCTATATATACATACACCACACTGTATCCATTCATCAGTTGATGGACACTTGGGTTACTTCTGTAAATTGGCTATTAAAACAAGTCTGCAATAAACTTAGGGATGCATATATCTTTTTAACTGGTGTTTTGGATTTGAGATAAATATCTGGGAGCAGAATTACTGGGTCATAGGGTAGTTCTATTTTTAACTTTTTGAGGAATCTCCCCCTACTGCTTTCCACAGTGGCTGCACCAATTTGCATTCCTACCAACAGAGAAAGAAGGTTCCTTTTTTTCCACATCCTTGACAACATTTATTGTTTCTTGTGTTTTTGATTTTAGACAATCTGACAAGTGTGAGGCAATATCTCATCTTAAGTGATGTTGAGTATCTTTTCATGTCTGTTGGTGATCTATATATCTTCTTTGGAAAAAATACTTGTTCATGTCTTCTGCCTATTTTTAAATTGGATTATTTGTGTTTGGGGTGCTGAGTTTGATAAGTTCTTCATATACTTTAGATACTAACCCTTTATCAGATATGGTATTTATAAATATATTTTCCCATTTAGTAGGTTGTCTAAAATGTCCATACTACCCAAAGAAACCTACAGATTTAATCCAGTCCTTACAAAATACCAAAAATATTTTTCACAGAACTATAACAAATAATCCTAAAATTTATGTGGAGCCACAGAACACCCTGAATAGCCAAAGCAGTCTTGAAAACAAAAAACAAAACTAGCGGTATGACAATCCCAGATTTCAAGATATACTACAAATCTGTAGTAAACAAAACAGTATGTTACTGGCATAAAAATGGACACATAGATCAATGAAATAGAATAGGGACCCCAGAAATAAACCCATGCTTAGATAGGCAATTAATCTTTAACAAGAATAATTAATCTTTAACAAGAATATATAATGAGAAAAAGACAGTCTTTGACAAATGGTGCTGGGAAAACTGGACAGTACATGCAAAAGAATGAAACTGGACCACTTTCTTCATACTCAAAATGGATTAAGGATCTAAATGTGAGACATAAAACCATAAAAATCTTAGAAGAGAGAATAGGCAGTGATTTCTCTAACATCATCCATAGCAACATTTTCTAGATATGTCTCCTGAGGCAAGGGAAACAAAAGCAAAAGTAAACAATTAGAACGACATCAAATAAAAAACTTAATTTATATCTTAATTTTATCTTTGAGGACTGTATTTCCAAATTGAGCTCACATTCACAAGTACTGAGAGTTAAAACTTGAATGTACCTTCTGGAAGGATACAATTCACCCATTACAGGCACTGACAGAGCAAAGCTTTTTCTTGAGAAAAATGTATAACAAATAGAAAGAGACTTAGGTATGAACCAGTCTGTTAGGAGTACTCTTCAGATAAATAACTCAACATGGGCATCAAGAAAAGAATTGCAAATATTTGTTAGGCTAGGGATCCCTGCAGGGAATAACTCTAGCTGCACCACCTTAAAAGCTACAATATGAATGGTGACCCTGGAGTTGTACCCTGCAGCTTATGCCTCAATTTCCAATCCTTTACAGGAAGTAGGAAGGTAAATTAAAGGAATAAATCAAGTACATTATAAGGTAATAATGGAGAATGTTGGATAATGGAGAACTTGAGTGTTCTGTCTAAAGAGTCAGTATTATTCACCTCCATCCTACTACTGCCATGCACGAATATAGGTCTGGTGCTACTAGGTGATCCATTCTTTTTTTTTTTTAATTTTTAAACATTACTTATTATTGAGAGACAGAGCACAAGTCAGGGAAGGGCAGAGAGAGAGAGGGAGAGAGAGAGAATCTGAAACAGGCTCCTGATTGAGCTGTCAGCATAGAGCCTGATGCAGGGCTCGAACTCACAAACCGTGAGACCATGACCCAAGCTGAAGTCGGACACTCAATCGACTAAGCCACCCAGGCACCGCTAGGTGATCCATTCTTTAAAAGAGAAATATAAAGAGGTGGATGAGGAGATGGGTGAAATAGGTGAAGGGGATTAAGAGTACACATATGGTGATGAGCACTGAGTAATGTATAGAATTGTTGAATCATTATATTGTATACCTGAAACTAACAACATTATATAAATCATACTTGAATAAGAAAAACAAAAATATAAAATTTGGCTTTAATATAAAATCTCCTGATATTTAAATAATGAAAAGTGAGTTTTAAAATGTTTCAATGGTGTGAGAGGTAAAAAAAAAAAAAAAAAAGGAAATCCATCTACAGGACTGCCCCAGGTAGTGATTCACCAATGTGCAATCTGATTTGAGCCCACCTGATTCAAGTGCATCTGTCTTACATTATAAGAAGTGGTTTCTTATACTAAGAATTCTGACCTTAGAATGGAAGAATTGTGAAGACTTTAACCCAAATGATGTCATAAACAATATACCTTCAACCTAAGCATAAGTATGCACTAGCGACTTGATTTTTATTTTACGGTGAAAATGGAAGTAATCAGTAGAGAATCCCTATAGTACTTACAACAAAACTGCCAACATCTGTCTTTATTTCCCTACTTCCTCTCCTCTCCCTCCTCTGTTACAAGGGATGAGCAATTCATGTGCCTCCCTAAGGCCAATTGCTCCATGTGTGTCATCAATCAAATCTCCTTTTTATTACTCAAATCCATTGCCTTTGCAAGTCAATGATCTCAGTTTCTGTCTCTCCCTCTCTCCCCGCACAGCACTGTTCTCACTCTTTCTGTTCTTACCTGAACACACTTCATGAGGATTTTATGCCTAAAACTCACTGAAAATGCTAACAGTCTGGATCAGCAATGAAATCTACTTTGCCAATCTTTATCAATTCTCAGGCCCCATTTCATTTAATCTATCAATATATGTGACTCTCTTTGTAAACACATTTCATCACTATCTTTTTAAACACACTTTTGTGGGGCACCTGGGTGGCTCAGTCGATTAAGCGACCAGGTCAGATCATGGTCCCACAATTCATGGGTTCAAGCCCCACATTGGGCTCTGTGCTGACAGCTCAGAGCCTGGAGCCTGCTTCTGATTCTGTCTCTCCCTCTCTCTCTCTGACCCTCCCTGCTTGCAGTCTGCCCCTCTCTCTCGCAGATAAATAAACATTAAAAATATTTTTTTTAAAAACACATTTTGTCTTATTTTCATTAAGTTTTTAAATTTAATTCCAGTGTAGTTAACATACAGTGTTGTATTAGTTGAAATGTACGATGTAGTGATTCAACAATTCTATATATTATTCAGTGCTTATCATGATAAGTGTACTTTTTTCTAATGTTGATTAATTTTTTTAAGAGAGAAGAGAGAGAGCGTGCATGAGCAGGCGAGGGGCAGAGAGAGAGGGAGAGAGAATCACAAGCAGGCTCTGTACTAGCATGGAGCCTAACATGGGGCTCAATCTCACAACCACAATATCACAACCTGAGCTGATATCAAGAGTCAGACACTTAACCAACTGAGCCCCCAGGCATCCTGATAAGTGTACTCTTTAATCCCCATCACCTATTTCTTCCATTTCTCACTCACTTCCCTCTGGTAAACATCAGTTTGTTCTCTATGATTAAGAGTCTGTTTCTTGGTTTGTCTTTTTTTTTTCCCTTGGTTTGTTTGTTTTGTTTCTTAAAATTCACATATGAGTGGAAATAATGATATTTGTCTTTCTCTATTTCACTTACCATTTTACCCTCTAGCTCCAACCATGTTTTTGCAAATAGCAAGGTTTCATTCTGTTTTATGGCCAAGTACTATCCCATTGAATATATATACCACATCTTCTTTATCCACTCATCAATCAATAGACATTTGGGCTGCTTCAATAGTTTGACTGTTGTAAATAATGCTGCAAAAAATATAGGGGTGTCTATATCCTTTCAAAATGTGTTTTCTGTATTTTTAAAGTAAATACCCAGTAGTGTGATTATTGTATCATAAGGCAGTTCTATTTTTAACTTTCTGAGGAAACTCCATACTGTGTTCCACAGTACCTTACCAGTTTGCATTCCCACCAACAGTGCATAACGGTTCCTTTTTCTCTGTATCTTCACCAACACTTGTTGTTTTGTGTCATTTGACTTCTGGAACACCACACTCTTGGTTATTTTCCCACCTTTTAGTCTATTTTGACAGCTTATCCTTTTTCTGCCACTGAATGTTCAAGGACATGAAAATAAATGTTCAGTTGTATCCTTGACTTGCCTGGTGCACAGAGTCTTATGGGTGAGAAACTTGAACACAGCCCATAAATGAGGTATAGATAGGTAGACACCTTTCTATTGTACTGATGACCTTAATGGAAGCTGATTTGGAAGGAGAAGAAAAAAAGGGAGCTTGGTAAAGAAAAAAAAAGTTCCATAACAAAGAAATCTGGTCATCTGGGCAGGACTGGGCAACAAGAAAGGAAAGGCCAACATAAAGTGATTCTAGGTTCAATATGAAGTACTACCTAGCCATGACCTGACTCAGCAGCCTTCCATAACACTCCCTCCACCCCACAACCCCATTAAGGAAGAAGAGAGCTCAAGTGTAATGGGGGATAAAAGTGTAACTAGAGGCTCAATCGTTCTGCCAATGGGGAAACCCTCTAAATAAATTGAGCAAGCCTCAAGAAGCAGAAGGAACTTTCTTACCAAAAGGCCACAGAGGTCAAAGATTTGAAGGAGATTAATAACAGCAAGGTATCTATATGATATATATATATGCCACCATAGGAGAGAAGGCAGTACCTGTCAGTGGAACACAAGAGGGGATAGAGAGGTAGACAATAGATGGAGGAATGACATAGCAAGATGTACCATCTTTGATTCTCATGCACAACTTTATCTGAGGACTCCTAAGGGAAGAGTTGGAAAGAATAACATGAGATAGAGCCTGCTTCTTGTTAGTCAGCCTTTCTATAAATCTGAAATTCTCAAAATGTTTTTAAAAATCCAAACAAATTTCCATAGTACATTTAATTTTATTTTTAACCTCTTAATTTTTTAAAGTTTTTATTTAAATTCTACTTAGTTAACATACAGTGTAATATTAGATTCAGATATAATAATTCAACACTTCATAAAATACCTATTGCTCATCACAAGTGCCCTCCTTAATCTCCATCACCTATTTTACCCATTCTCCCACCCACCTCCATTCTGGTAACCATCAGTTTGTTCTCTATAGTTGAGTCTCATGGTTTGCCTCTCTCACTTTTTCCCCTTTGCTTTGTTTCTTTAATTCCACATATGGGTGAAATCATAGGCATTTGCCTTTCTTTGACTGACCTATTTTTCTTAGCATTATACTGTCTAGATCCATCATGTCATTTCAAATGGCAAGAGTTCATTCTTTTTTTATGGCTGAGTAATAATATATATCTAGAATCTTTAACCATTCAATGAACACTTAGGCTATTTCCAAAATTTAGCTACTGTAGATAATGCTGAAGTAAACATTGAGGTGCATGTATCCCTTTGAGTTAGTATTTTTGTATTCTTTGGGTAAATACCTACCAATGTAACCACTGGATCATGGGGGTAGTTCTGTTTTTAACTTTTTGAGGAATCTTCACACTGTTTTCTACAGTGGCTCCCCCAGTTTGTATTCCAACCAAAAGGGCAAGAGAGTTCCCCTTTCTCCACATCCTTGTCAACACGTATTGTTTCTTGTATTGTTGATTTTAGCCATTCTGACAGGTGTGAGGTGGTACCTCACTGTGGTTCTAATTTGTGTTTCTCTTATGATAAGTGATATCGAGCACTTTTTCATGTGTCCATTGGCCATCTGTATGTCCTCTTTGGAAAAATGTCTGTTATGTCTTCTGCCCATTTTTTAATTGCATTATTCATTTTGGGGGTGTTGAGTTGTGTAAGTTCTTTATGTATTTTAGATACAAACCATTTATCAGGTATTTCATTTGTAAATATCTTCTCCCATTCTGTAGGTTGCCTTTTAGTTTTAGTTTTAGTTGATTGTTTCCTTCGCTTTGTGAAAGGTGTTCATTTAAAACTATTGTAATAAAGAATATCTCTCCATTTTTGATGTTTGAACACTGGAAGGTTTCAGACCCACTCCTACCCTTCTCCTCTGCACTTTAACTAGGCGAACCACTAAAAATGCCTAGGTCCTCCTTCTTTTGGTGTCAGTGGGGATATTCAAACCACACAAACCTGGAGCCATGCACAGACACCCTCATCACAGCCCTACCCTCTAACCAAAATAAAACTTAAAGCCATCATCCATTTCTTTGCTCAGGCCATTCCAGATTAGCTTGAGTGCCAGCTGTGTTCCACTCAGGAAGTCTCATTAAGTGTGTTATAAATCATTTCATACTCTCTTAATACATGTATGGTGTTTTCAGTCTCCACATGAAATACAGTTCTGGGCACAGGGGCTTAATCTCGTGCTAACGTTTTATGGGCAATCACAAACAACAGTATTATAATAGTGAGTAATAAAAGGTCTAGAAAACATAATATCTGGAAAGAACAGGGAAATCACAAAGAAATTGAAAGAAAATAAAAACCATTTGGCAGGAAGTGGAATATAATGGTCAATCTCTTATCATTTTTCAAGGATATTGTCTTAAATTTTACCTTACTTATTAGTAGTATTTTTACAGGTAAACCTTTAGAAATGTTTCCAGTAAGCCATTATAAAGACAGAAGACATGCTCAGAATTCACAGGATATTTTCAGTCAGATGCCATCCATGTTCATGATATATAATTTAAATGTGTAATGACATGAACTCACTACAAAGACATTTTATTGCCTTAAGAGACATTTCCCTCTCATCTCTAACCTGTAATTATTTGTCCCATGCTATTCACCATAAAACTCTGATTTCTGAGAATGTTCAGAGTCCTTGTACATGATGGCAATCCATCCATGTCAGCTGACAATTGCAAAAATTTTGCTGTCTCTATGAAGAAAAGAGAATTCCTGGTTAAAAAAAAAAAGGAAATCTGATTAATGACTTCTTGCCCAGGAGAGAACTCCATTGACAAATCCTTAAGGATCATTGATTTTTACGTGAAAAACAAAAAACAAAACAAAGACAAAGAAATCAAGGAGGTAAAGAAAATTAAAGCCTGAAAACAAATGTTGAACATTGCTTGCATATAGAAAATACTTGCTTATATTCAGAAAATCAACCTCTTTAGGCTTAAATGTCACTGGTTTTGAATGAATTCTTAGTTTCTCACAGACCCAAAATCCAGCATTCTGCTTGCCATGAGCTACATTCTGAATTTTATTGACTATTTTAAAGTTTTGACATCGTTTTGAACTTTAATTATTTAAAAGCTAAAATGAATATCTGAATAAATGGCATGGTAAAATTCACTCTAACCTTTGCAACTGGATTCAAATTTGTTAAAATATCAGTCCTAGGTAAAACAACTTTAAGAGTCCTTTAACAATAGACCATTAGTTAAAAGTATCTTTAAGGTTGTGGCAAGATATTATACTAGGTTTAGATTACAAAAAGTAGGTAAGAGAAATAATTTATCTTCCCCCAATATATTTTTTTTCCTGCACAACTGGAGGATTCTAAGAACCAATGGGTTTGTGTATGGTGGCATTTTACTCACACTGAAGCATGAAATTCACAATGAAATTAATGTATTCACAACACCATACTTCAGTCATGACTTGGGCTCTCAAGCACCTTATATGTAATTAGGGTATATTATACTAATATCATGTATTTCTTACACATGATGCCTTTATTTATAAGAAATTACTTCAGGGGCGCCTGGGTGGCATAGTCGGTTAAGCGTCTGACTTTCACTTAGGTCATGATCTCGCGGTTCGTGGGTTTGAGCCCCGCGTGGGGCTCTGTGCTGACTGCCAGCCCAGAGCCTGGAGCCTGTTTCAGTCTGTGACTCCCTCTCTCTCTGACCCTCCCCTGCTCTCTCTCGTCTGGAAATAAATAAAACATTAAAAAAGAAGAAGAAGAAGAAGAAGAAGAAGAAGAAGAAGAAGAAATTACTTCCTAGGTATTCTCAGAGAATAGCAAGGAAAAGTACTTTACCAATGATGGGCAATGTCCTAGCTTACTGATTTGAAAATAAACAGGAGCTCTAGTAATACATGATGGATAACAGATAACATGCTAACAAGTGAAAAGTAAGATGGTGAATTGGTTAAATGTGGGACTTTGTTAACACCCTTGAAAGACCAAGACATTACATGGTACTTTGATAAATGCTGCTACTGGAACATCCTCTAGAAAGCTTCTCCTTGGATTTTTTTCATTCTTGAAAAGGAATACATAAAGGCTCCTGAGGATTAGACAAAAAGCTATTTCAGCCATCTATTTCTTTTCTCTGGCTTAGTAAGTCACTCTCCACAGTATAAACAAAACAAAATTATAGTTATGGGAATTAAGGAAGGGCATATAGCATTTTACAAAGGACTAAGACTAAGAGACTTTCTGTCTCTGGACAGCCTTTGATGGGAGCAGAGCCTTGCTTGACATTTCTATCAGCCAGACATGACAAAGAAGAAGGAATGAAAGGGGATATTAGGAAATAACTACAAAAAATATGTTGTTCCCAAGCAAAAATCTTCTTGACTATACAGAAATATTGCTGTTTTGTTTTGTTTTGTTTTGTTTTCCACTTCAGCCACAGAAACAAGATTGATAACCTTCTCTAGGATCCCAGAAGAGAAGAATAGCAGATTAAATAGAATGACAGCACAGTCAATGGGATGGAGTGTACCCAGAAGAGATCAGTTTGTAGCTATTACTAGCCATAAAACTTGACTAGCGAAATAGACATTTGTTGGTAGTCTCACCAGAAATCCTTCCTTTCCCTCACTTCCCACATTATTTAGGGATGTGAAGTAGACCCAGCAAAATGGACTCCAACCCTAGTTCCAGGCTGGAAAAAAAAAAAAAATAAGTTCATTGCTTCTTAGTGGACAAAGGATTTAGCTCAAGAGGAGGCATGTAAGCAAACCTGGTATATAAAGGAGTCATTCTCCTCAGCTCTGTTCCAGGAATTTTGGATCCAAATATGTTTCTTGACTGCAGGACATTAAGAAAAAGGGATCTCCATAGTTCTGGTAGCTACTGGCAACCATTTTAAGACTACAGAGGAAACATTATTGATGAAACATTGACCATAAACAAGGCTGGGCTGAAAGAAATTGGTCCTTGGTGATACCTGAAACTGCTACCTCTGGTCTTTTCAGTTATATGACCCAATAAATTTTTATTGATTAAGTGTATTTGAGGTAGCATTTTTGCTATTACCACTGAAGTGTAGTGAGAGACTGGCAATGCAACAGTGTTAATCAAGTTTGTCAAAATATATTTTTTATTTATACAGCATTTATTTATTATATGTATCAAATCCCATGCTAAATTCAGAAGATGAATGACATGACATGTTTTCATGACATGAAAAACAAGTTAAGCATGGTCTTTACCCTCCCAAAATTTAGAACCCAGTAAGTATTTAGAAAATAGGCAAGAAATATGGAAAATGCCATAAGGAGAGAAACAGTATCATGGAAGCAGTAAGAAACCACAATATAGTGGGAATTTATATTTGAAGACTCTCACTTTAGTCTCTCTTCCTAATGCTCCTGGATTTCTTTTAGAAGAATTATCTTTTCTTTGAGTATTGGTAGAATGGTAAATGACTGATTCATATTACAGAAGTAAAAATGTTCAACACTGTTCTGTTCACAACCCAATTAATTCAGGGCATACATGTATTACTATGTTCAGCTAAGCAGCTGCTCTTTCTCAGGGCATCTTGAGTATCACAAATACAGAAGAAATAATTGGAATTCATTGTTTGTTCCCACTGAAGCACCCAAAGCAAATGATTCCTGCTACAAGATTGTTTCTTCCCTGGCATCCAACACATTTTCCTTAATGATCAGTCCTGAGAACCCAGTAGTCATCCCATAAATTCTGTTGTGCTTACATTAACCAAACTTAGTAATTGCTGCCTGAGATCCAGGAACCCTACTATATACTTTGGGTGTCAAGAAAACACCTGATGGAAGTGACCATGAAGTTGAGATCTTTTTGCTATATGTTCAAAAACACAGTTTATTAAAGGACTGGTATACCTAAGATGAATTTGGAGGGGAATAAAATGTGAAATTGTAGCTCAGAGTTTAAACAAACAAACAAAAACGGGCAAAGGGAAACTACACAGATTAAAGTAATGCAACATGTACAGAGTTCAAAAAAAAAGTAAAAGCAAGGGAATAGAAAAATTGCTCTGCCATAGTTTTGAGCAAATAAACCATGAGAAAATGCAAAAGAATTTAAATAGCTCCCAAATTCAACCAGGGAGAAACAACATATTCCATGACTAACAGGCAAAAGCAAATGGTACAGATAAAAAGAGAAGGGTAAAGCCTAAATTGGCTCTAGCCATCCATTGTAAAGAGTTTTTCAATCCATTTGTGAAGGATTTATGATTAATTAAAATCATTTTTATTAGTCAATTGGCATACTGTATGTATGTGTATACACACACACACACACACGGACATAGCTTAGCTACAGTTAATTTGCAATATATAGACAGATTAATTTTAAATAAATCTGAATATAGTAGACCTATAGTTTCCTTGGGGAATCTTCTAAGCAAATTTCTTTTTTTTAATGTTAATTTATTTTTGAGAGAGAGACAGGGTGTGAGTGGGGAAGGGGTGAGAATCAGGAAAACAGAATCAGATGCAGGTCCCAAATGGTGCTGGGAGAACTGGACACCAACATGCATAAGAATGAAACTAGACCACTTTCTTACACCATACACACAAATAAACTCAAAATGGATGAAAGACCAAAATGTGAGACAGGAAACCATCAAAACCGTAGAGGAGAAAGCAGACAACAACCTTTGACTTCAACCACAGTAATTTCTTACTCCACATATCTCCAAAGGCAAAGGAATTAAACGCAAAAATGAACTATTGGTACCTCATCAAGATAAAATGCATCTGCACTGCACAGGAAACAATCAAAACTAAAAGGCAACCTAAAGAATGGGAAAAGATATTTGCAAATGACATATCAGATAAAGGGTTAGTGTCCAAAATTTATAAAAACTTACCAAACTCCACGCCTTAAAAACAAATAATTCAGTGAAGAAATGGGCAGAAGATGTGAATAGACACTTTTCCAAAGAAAAATATCCAGATTGCTCCCAGACACATGAAAAGATGCTCAACATCCCTCATCATCAGGGAAAATACAAATTAAAGCCACACTGACATATCACCTCAACAGGTCAGAGTGCAAAAATGAACAAATCAAGAAACTATAGATGCTGGCAAGGATGTGGAGAAACAGGAACCCTCTTGCACTGTTGGTGGGAATGCAAACTGGTGCAGCTGCTCTGGAAAACAGTATGGAGGTTCCTCAAAACAATTAAAAACAGAGCTACCCTATGACCCAGCAATAGCACTACTAGGAATTTACCCAAAGGATACAGGAGTGCTGATCCATAGGGGCACATGTACCCCAATGTTTATAGCAGCACTTTCAACAATAGCCAAAATACGGAAAGAGCCTAAATGCCCATCAACTGATGAATGGATAAAGAAGACGTGGTTTATATTTTTAGTAGAATACTACTTGGCAATGAGAAAGAATGAAATCATACCATTTGCAGCAATGTGGATGGGACTGGAAGGTATTATGCTGAGTGAAATAAGTCAGTCAGAGAAGGAAATATATCATATGTTTTCACTCATATGTGGGTCTTGAGAAACTGAACAGAAGATCATGGGGGAAGGGAAGAGAAAAAAAAATAGTTACAATCAGAGAGCAAGGGAGGCAAACCACAGAGACTATTATTAAATAGAGAGAACAACCTAAAGGTTGATGGGGATTGGGGGAGAAGAAAAATGGGTGATGGGCATTGAGGTGGGTGCTTATTGGGAAGAGCACTGGGTGTTGTATGTAAGCCAATTTGACAATAAATTCTATTCATAAAAAATATAATAAAAATAACGGGAATTACTTTAAGTCAGTTTCCATTCAAAATTAAATTCAAATTCCAAGGAACCCACATCCAACACTCTATGAACTAGATAGTAATGTGATTTCAGCATGGAGTCATACAACACGAGGGAAAGCCCTTCCATGACATTATCACAGATAAGACACCAGGAGGATGTGTGAAGCCCACCTCCAATTTAACACTAAACACAACATAGGACAAATCACAGGGTATTAAAATGCATGTGCTATAGGAAGTAAAATGATCAAACCATGTAATAAAGTCTAGGCCTGCTGGATATTTATTAGGGACCAACATCTATGGAAGAATGGAAGAAAGTGTATTGGGCAGAGAGAAGTCAACTGTGACAAAGTCTCAGGCCATAAGAGTTGTCCCCAGTTGGGCAGAAGTGCCTGGTCTTAATACTACCATTTCAGTCACTGGATGTAAGCTGCCACATCCCAAAAAGAGCATGACCTCAGCAAGTTGACTCGCTTGAAGTAAGGTGAACTTTGTCTAGTGGAAGAAAACCTTGAAATAGCCCTTTCAGCAGCTGAGGCAAGCAAGTGCATTCCCAAAGGGGTCTGTGCAGTGTTGTGTATGCCCACCACACCAGAAATCCCCAAGAACAAGGTAAATTTTCCTCAAGAAGCTTCCCTGAAAAGATAAATTTTCCTTGAGAATCTTATTGGATATTTTATCCATGAATGGCTAAAATGGCTTCTGATAAAAAGGAAACAGCCAGTCCAAAATATAGTCACTTGTGCTAGCCTCCACATCAGCAAACCAAGACTTAATACCTAATTACAGTCACGTCGCACCCTCCTACCTCCAGGAATATAACCTTTAACAGTCAACTTGGAATTACCCAATCAGCACTACTGAGGTAATCACCTGATGGAGCTCCTTTTTATTGCTATATGGGATGCTGCCCAATCCATGAATCATTGAATAAAACCAATGTAATCTTTAAATGTAATAATAGTAATAACATAAATGAAACCTTTTTGGTAGACATTTTTATATCACATTTGAGTGAGAGGTTGTTTTGTTTTGTTTGAGTGATTTGTGTATGTAAACTTTTTTTATATATGTCCTAGTTTCCCTCTTTCACATCCCTCACCATTTGTTGAGACTGTAATTTGTGTAAGGCATTATGTCAGGTGTTAAATGACTGTGGTTCCCCAATGTGAATCACCTGCTTGCTGAAGCTAACTGCATCAAAATTGTCTTAGAAGCCTCTAGAAATACAGATTCCCAGATCCCTTTGCAGACTTTCTGATTCAGAGCGTTTAGGGTAGATGGAGAGCATCTGTATTTTTTTTAAATCTCTCAAAGTTATTTTTTTTTTTGTAGTCAGTTTTAAGATAGTGCTATAAGTAATCAAAGATGTAGATGATATGTCTTTCTCCATTAAGGAGGTTACAATCTAATTATGAAAATATACTACATACTCTTATAATCAGATTATGGGGAAATTGTAGTAAATGCTATAAGAGAATTGCAACTATGATTCTTCATATCATGGAGTTTTCTTGATTTCCTAAAACAATGCTTTTTATAACAGGAGTTTTTAATCTGGGATCCATGAATTCCCAAAAGGTCCATAGATAGAAGAAGTTTTCTGGATTAAGGTGAAGAAAACAGTCTATTTACATTAAAGTATAACTGAAATTTGTAATTTTCTGCATTTATTAATGTAGGCAAAAATTTGCAGTAGTATTAGCAGTGTCTGAAATCAAAATTGAGATCTTATTGTTTACTTTTATCACTACTTCAAAAGTATAGTAATTATTGTTCTATAACTTGAAACTGGAAAGCACAAATACATAATATTTTGGTGTTTTACTAACTATATGTAGTCTTTTTTCTAAGTATTCCAAGGTGTCAAAAAAATCATGTCTCTGATAGAAAAACCACAGAATATTAGACATAGAAAAGATGTTACCAATCATTTAATTAATTTTCTTCTTTTTATGATTGAAAAATAATTCTGTGTAGTGAACACCATAGTTAACTTACTAATTCCTCTCCCCATGTGAAAGAAGTAGAAAAAAGTGCAGCTTTTACAATTGACCTCAAATATCATTGCTTAAAGGAAATATTATCCCTCCTATCAGTGATTCTTCTGGAATGGGCTAGTGCCCACTTCAGTGATGAGGAATACTAAAATTTTGTGAGAAAATTCTGCCTTATTCCTTAACTAAGAGAGACAGGATGCTCTTCTCTCTTCCACAGAAATGAGTATGCAAAAAAGTTCCCTCGTTTCCCTGGTAGTCATCTTTCAGTTATGATGGGAGTCATCCTTAAGACAAACCTACATGCAAAAACAGGTAGGACCAAAAGAAAGGAGAGAAATGGAACCTAATCTCTGAACAAACTGTGACTGGTGCTGACCCAACTCCACTTTTGAATTACCAGTTATGAATTAATGTTATATTCCCAGTTATAATTCCATATCATTTTTAAGCTATTGTGACCTGGTTTAAAATCACTGCCAGGGCCACCTAGGTGGCTCAGTCAGTTAAGTGTCCTACTCTTGACTTTTGGCTACTCTCATGATCCATGAGTTCAAGCCTCGCATCAGGCTCCAAACTGACAGTGTGGACCAAACTTGAGATTCTCTCTCTCTCCCTGTCTCTCTGCCCCTCCCCTGCTCAACCTCTCACTCTGTCTCTCTCTCTCTCAAAAAATAATTAATTAATTAAATCACCGACAAAATTGATTAGTGTCATTTCATTTGCATTTTTAAATTGTTAATTGAGCACTAGACATGTGCCAGATACTTCCCTAAACAATTTATTTATATATATCCCTGTCACAAAATCCTATTGTTATCCCTATTTCTACAACTGAGAGAATCAAGGTACAGGGCAGTTCAGTCACTTGTCTAGAGTGGTCCACTTAGTAATGAATGGAATTAGGATCTGAAACTTTCTGAAGACGTGGGATCTACACTGTATATTTACCCCTCTGCTCCCCACCCAACATGGTTAACCCTATACCTGGAATAAAGTCATATTTTAGTATGTAGAAAATTACAATAATATTGATATAAAATTTCTATCTCTTAGGGAAGATAGGAATATTTAGCTATGTTTCTATTTTACTTATGCATTTAAATCCCCTGAGAAGAGACAATAATTGAAAGTAAAAAAAAAAGTCTTGCATTTACTTAAAATGTGATCAATGTTTTTATACGGTTACAACATCTACATTCCCATGGAAATTGCTGNTTATTATGTATCTCATTTATCGCACTTTTTAATTCTTCATGCCTATTTTTATTTTCCATTCTGTCGGAAATTGCTGTTTTGTGACTCAGGAACACCAAGGTAGAAAGTAAATTAGAAAACTGCATTCTGGGAAATAAGGGGCTACATCGAGTTACAGTTTAATTTTAGTGTAAATTAGTAGCTAGGGAAGAAAAATGAGTCAACGTCAAGCAATGGCCACCTCTAAAATTGTAATGCAGTGGGCCCAAGAGGAGTCAACACAGGTGAGTATATGTAAGGGTTCTGGGAAAAGAGCTGTGGGAAAACATAAAATCAGCTACTTAGCAGGGCAAGTCATGGGGGGTCAGTGATGCAGCAACAGTAGGTAATTAATGTGGCTGATTTAATTGGCTCCATAGGCAGACTCAAGCCAATAGGTGGGACTCAGGCATGTGACAGTCAATAACACGTAATCATTTTAAACCAGTGTTTCCAAACTTGTTAAATCATAAAAGTTGCAAAGAGTACTGGTTAAATAATAGATTCCTAGGTCTTCTTCTATGGAACTTCACACAGTTGGTATCAGATAGAAAGAAAGCTTTGCATTTTAAACAAATATCTGTAATGATAGGTCTTGGATCTGGAAAATTTAGGAACCACTGATTTTAGACTAATCAAAGAAAGAAGACAATGACTGTAATTATAAATTGAGAGATGCAGTGTAAATCAGTTGAGTGTGACTTTCTGCAACACTCCTTTCCATTTAGAAATGTTTGTAACGTTCATTTGTGAGATAATTATGGACTGTGTGTTACATGCTAGTCATTGTGCTGTAAATGGACGTTTGTGATGAATAGGTCGTGGCCTCACTCCCCAGAAGTGTCTAGTCAATAGGAGAAATATGTAAGTCAATAATCAATTATAATGCACTTTTAAAAAGTTAATATTAAAGTATATAGTTTTACAGGAGCAAATAGAAGCTTGTGACTTAGAAACCATATCTACATTGAGAATTGAAAGGCAAATGTGCAATAAATGGAGCATGTACAAAGGCTGAAGTGCTTCTATGGAGTAAAGTCTTATGTGTAATGGGAGCAAAGTAGACGGAAGCAGTCAGGAGAGGTACATAGGCAACAGATGGTGAAGGGACTTCAGAATATATGTGTAGTCACCGGAGAGATTTAAGCAAGGGAGTGACATAATCAGATTTGTATTTTGGAAAGAACAGTGACTGCAGAGTAGAGAATAAATTAGAATAGGACCAAGTTTATAGTCAGGTTAAAAAAAAATCTGGGGCCATAATTTAGCCTTTGATGATAGTCACTTATTGTATCAATTTTGCTGTGCTATGTAATCATATCACATATTTAGTGGTTTAAAACAACATACACCTGTGTCTATGGATTAGGAGTTTAAATATATCTTCCCTGGCTCAAGGAATTATATGGTTGCAATGTGTTAGCCAGGGTCGTGTTCTCATTTGTAGACTTGGGAAGGATCTGCTTCTTTCATGGTTGCTGGCAATCTTTAATTCCTCATGGTTATAGAACTAAGAGCTTCTATTTTTGCTTACTCTTGGCAGAGGCCACCTTCAGCTCCCAGAACTTCCTTGCTATATGGAGTTCCCCAACATGGCTTGGGGAGGGGCATCTTAACATCTGTCCACCACACCTTAATTAAGAAAAAGACATTAGAGATGGAAAGAAATGGGTAAGTTCAAGCTCTATTAGATTATCTTAAGTAATATTACATTGTTTACATCAGTTATCATTACAATTGAGTCACTCATTAACCTGCATCATATTTATTAAACCTAAGAACAAAACCAAAAAAATATCTGAACCTTACCCTTTGCAGGGATAATATACTCTATCAGATGCATGAGCTGGGGTTATAGACTAACTGGCTTCACTGCCATTCAATGGTTATAAATTAAGTGTTTCTCTTAGTAGAAAAATAGATTTAGGAAGAAAATCCCCCACCACGGACAGTGAGTCTGAAGACATTCTTTAATTACCTAGAAAAGATGCCCACAGAATGACATCCTTTCCTAGCAATGCTAACAGCAGGCATTAGTCACCGTCTTGGCACATGAGCAGATGCTAGAGTCCTGGAATTTCACTTGCAAGTGGTTAAAACCAAGCACATCATTTCAACATGTCACAGTTATTTGACATTTCAGGAAAGGGATTACCAATTAGTTTAACTAATTTAGCCAAAACCTTAGGAAAATTTTCCAAATTATTTCCACCTTTAGCCCTGCCATATGTGTCTCCAAACTCTACTTCTCCAATATACGTCTCAAATGTAGAGAGAATCAAAGCCTGTTCAAATCGTTCACAAAAATCCCACAAGCTCTGGAGTATACTGGGCAGTTAATAAGACTAAATTAGGAACCTCATTTGTCTGCCATTCAGCAAGTTCAAATTCTGGAGTGCTGATCTAATGATAGATTACAAAGTATTGCGCAACAGTCATGCAAATCAAGTATTATTTTTAACTGATTTCCCATACCATTGTTAGTACATAGGAATGCAAATGGTGGTTTCATTAGTATTGGTGCTGCTAGGTGATGCTGATTTGAATTTGAAATGCCTTCTTGATCACCAAGGTGTTACATCCTTCATGCAAGCTAAATTCGCCACACCTCCCCCACCGCCCCCCCGCCCCCGCCAAGCATCACCCCAGCAGGTAAGTTCAAACTAGAGAGAGAATGTTGCCCACTGACGCATTGGCATTATACAGAGCAGCTGTGCCCACTGACGCATTGGCATTATACAGAGCAGCTGTGGAATAGCCTTGTGTTCACTTCCCTTAATAGAGCTTTATTTTCTCCAGCTTGCTGCTCCTTCAGGCAGGACACTTGGGCAAGGAAAGCAAGTGATGCTTTTCATCTATAAGAGTAAATTAGCCTGAAGAGAAATCACAAACATAGCTAATAAAATAATCATAATAATTTGTAATATTATAAACTGTAATACTAATAGTGATAAATATAGTATTATAGTTATAATTACATAATGCTAGCTAATAATACTAATAAGAGCTAATATTTTGGTGCACATAGGGCAAGTCAGGGGACTGAAGTTGTTAACCACCCTAAGCTTATCCTTATCCCTATTTTAGCAAAGAAACTGAACTCTGGGTCTGCTTACATGTTTTACCCAAAATATCCAGAGGCAAGATTCACACACATTTGTATCTCCCTTAAAGTTCTTTGAAGTTCTTAAAGATATATAATGTAGCCAAGTTCATTCCCAGGATGTAAATATATAAAGTAAAGCAACAACAATCTGAATAACTGCTGGTTGAAATAAAAGAGAAGGATTTTTTGAAGAAAAATATATTTAAGGATTGTTTCCTACTGTCCATAGTCAAAGTACATTATGCTGTCACACACAAAAAATTTAGCAGAGATTGTCTAGAAATCATAATTAAAATGAGTGCAATCCCTTTATTATTTAATGTACACAAAAAAAATCTAGTGTCATGTAACTTTAATTGGGCTATTTATTCTTTGTATTTTCTTAAGGTACATTAATTCCTTTAAATGTTTGAGATGATGTATTTCAGAGTTTAAAAATAAGTCTGGTCTATTGGGTTGATTATGGCTGGCTCCTCTTTATGTTCACCCCTGGTATAGCATGCAAGGGTCTCTTCATTATTATCTGTAGCAAACAATGTTCTCCAATGAAGCCATTACTTCCAATTTCAATAAACTCTAAGGCTACAGCACTCAGCTTATGATTTTTTTTTTTTTAGTTCGTTTGAATTCTGGACACATAATCATGCCATTACAAATACTGCCTGTGGGAAATGAGAAAGTAAAGCCATTTGTGTGCTATACCGACTGACATACCAGATGACAGCCAACTGCATAGCATTTAGCCAGTAAAACAAACAGAAACCATGTTGAGGCTTCCATGCATGGAAGGGAATTGCAAGCATATGCTCACCATGCCTTTCTTAATTGAAGGCTCAGATTATTCTGGGTATTTTATGTATCATGTTCCACCCAGAGCATTACCGAGTATGAGAGGAGCAGGATAAATAGTATAGAGAAATTGTATGATGTTTGGAAGGAGGAGACAACTTCTTTATGAAATGATTGCCTCCCTTACTATTCACTTTCTCTCTCTCTCTCTCTCTCTCTCTCTCTCTCTCTTCTGTTTCCTACATATTGAGAACATGCCTAACTGGCCAATAATAATATCTCAGATGGAAAGTGAAGTCAATGTCTAGCACTAAACCTTTCTCTCTTCTTTGCTCCTGGATAGTCTAAATCGTCCACAGCATTGTTGAGAAATACTGTGCACTTCTTAACACCCGTCACCATTTCAATACAATCAATGAAAGCAGAACAGAGTTTTATGGGGAAAATGATTATGCCTCTTATTAAGGTACTGTCTCACCTCCAAACCCACCTTCTCCAACCCTTTGTGATGGTACTCTGCAAACCACTTACCTGTATCCAAACTGCTGCGGCCTGCTCCGCTTTGACAATGACGGGAGCCAGAAGGAGCCTGCCAGGCTGGAGGAAGAGAAAAGGGTTTATTCTTTCCTGTTCTCTCTTGGTTTCTGGTGGGCTTCCTGACTGCTCTGTTTCCTGTGACATCATATCAGCAAGGAGTCTTCACCTTGGCAGTGGCAGTTATTTTCCAAAACAGCAAGCAAATCCTGTTTTCAGTTTCCCCAGCACTCAGAGAGCCAGCTTCATTGATATCAGTTCCACTTGACTAGGATGCCCTCCTAAGAAGTCTGGCTCACAGCCCATGGGACCTCTCCTCTGAGCTCACAGACAACAGCAACAACTGAGTAGCACTCCCTCTTCAGAAAGTGTAGCATGCTAGGTTCTGTCTTGCCAAGGACCAGGAGAAATAGAGCTTAATGACAGATTATCAGACTCCCTCTGCAAACCCTGAAGAACTTCAGGCTTTGTGGAGGATTCTAATAGAACAAATGGGAGATACAGGCCAAGAATTAGTTTTTCAGATGCTCTTCACTGAGCCTTCTTTGACTCTACTTGTAAAGCCTGTTAATATCACTGCCTACACTAATTTTAGCTATTCTCTTTTCCCTAAGAGTTTATATATCTTTGAAGGCCAACATTGTAAGCTTGTAGAGGGTAGGATCCTTCTTCTGTTTTGTATGCTCGGTTCATTGTCTGTGCTCAATATGTCTGAAATGACAACAAGGGAATTGCTTGACTTCTGCTATAGTTTCTGATTTGTGAACAGCAGGTTGCTGAAAAGGTTTTACCTATCATATATGGAGATAGGATTGTCCCAAAGGAATAGAACGGTAACTTAATAACTACCTTAATTCAGAATGTCAGCAGGGGAGAAAATGTAAGTAGCAGCAAGAAATGGCAAGTTGTAGCTTCTATAGGGCAAAGGGGAAAAAGAGCCAAATAAAATAAAAAACCCAATAAACTCTGGAGAGTTATATTAAGATTGCTCCAGTAAAGCTTTCTTAAAACAGCTATATCTGAGGTCTGCCTATTGGCATCATTAATATCAGAGGCTAGGAATAGATGCTGTGAAACCCTATGAAACTACCAGACAGTGCAGAGAAACTGAAGGGGTGAATAATACAGTGAAAACACAGAAGTACTAGGCTTATGAGGCTGTTTATTCTGCAGCAATTTTATCCAGAGCAAGCTGATCACTTTTCTAATGCCTTAAATCAAACAGCAGGTATCTACAGCCTCAAGGTAAGAAATATTATCCATTAGCCAACTTTCAGACTTGAAACACTGCAGAGGTGGAGCTGGAAGACTTCTCAGGATGGTTTCTCTCCCTTTTTTTTTTTTTTTTTCTTTTTCTCCCTTCATATCCTAAAAACTGATAGAAATAAAATTCTAATTCCATATCCCTCTGTTGTGGATTTCATTACCATTCTTCCTATACAAAGAAAACTTTCCATATGAGTCACAGTTTCAATCCAAACCCATGTTAAATGTTTTGGAAATGTTTATACTCAAAACACTTCTGTTCCTTTTCTTAAATTAAAGTATAATGTGGAGATTCAAGATCAAGACAAAAAAGAGCTGTGGTCCTCCTTCTCTTTACAAATAATAAATCATAAGAAATATTGGCATTGGTTCTAGAGAAGTTTCCAGAGGAAAATATCCTGGACTCTGGAATCATACAGACAAAATCTCTGTATTGGAAAGAAAATTAAAGGTCATCTAGACCAAGAATCATAAACTTTTCTTGTAAAAGACCACATAATGAATAGGTTTTATGGGACATATCGTCTCTGTCATGCTACTCAACTATGCCATTATAGGGGCACCTGGGTGGCTCAGTGTGTTAAGCGTCCGACTTCAACTCAGGTCATGATCACACGGTTCATGGGTTCCAGCCCCGCCTCTGACTCTGTGCTGATGGTCAGCTCAAAGCCTGGAGCCTGATTCAGATTCTGTATCTCCCTCTCTCTCTGACCCTCCCCTGCTCACGCTGTCTCTCTCCCTCTCTCAGAAATAAAAAACATTAAAAAAAAAAAACTATGTCATTATAGCATGAAAGCAAGGTCTACAATATATAAACAAATGAGCGTAGCTCTGTTTCAATAAAATTTTATTTACAAATACAGGGAGAGGCCCACAGGTCAAAATTTGAAACCTTTCATATAGATTATCAAACATAAGATGGAAAAGAAAGACAGAGGAAATTCCTTTAAGTTGGGAAACAAAAAAGTCATGAATATATATATACACATACATATATACATATATATATACACATACATATATACATATATATACATATATATATATCTCCTATAGTATACCACCTAGATCATGATATAAAACATTTTTAACACCTCCCAGAAGGCTCTTTTGTCTCCTTTCTGAATCCATTGTTCACAGAAGTAACTTTCATTGTTACTTTATCAATATGAACTAATGCTGCCTATTCTTGGATTCCATATAAATGTAATACATCAGCTTATAATTTGTTGTTTAAGATGTCTGCTGCTCCACATTATGCCTGAGAAATTATATATCATTTTATAAAATTATTACTCTAAAATGTAAAATTTCAAACATGTTTATTACAGCATTATTATGTCGATTAACTATTCTATTATAAAGCAATGGTCACCTAAGTGTAGTAGATTTTTTTGTGTCCTCTGTATTTATTTATAACTCAAATTATATTAGAATTGACTTGAGCTCCCATCTAATGCTCTAGCAAAAGGTTTATATCACCACATGCCCCTTACCATCATCCAAGAGCCATAGGGCTTATATGGTGCAAGAGGGGTGGGCCAGCCTTCCTTTCCCAAGCGGGGAAGAGATCTGTTGCCTACCCAATTGCCACTTGTCTTCCCAACCTCACAGATGTGCTGTGCAGAGTATTTTACCCTAACCCTGCCAGCACATACCACAGTTAACTCTCTCCCAGGTCTGTCTAAGTCTTTCTTGCTGAACTCCTTAACCAAGATCCTTTAAAAGAAGGCCACTCTGCCAGCAACTCCACTCTCTATTTTGGGTGAGGCCACAGTTACTCATTTAAGATCATTTAAGATCCCTAAGTTTTGTGACACTAAGTTTTTTAGCCATTCACATGGCTATTTTCTTCCTCAGAACAGTGTGCTAGAGGAGAGTCTGAACTCTGGAAGGCAGTGACTATAGATGAACTCTGATGAACATGAACTCTGGATTCAGATAGCTCAGAGTCAATTTCTAGCCCTTTTACTCCACAGCTGCATGAAATTTGGTAAAATACTTAACTAATCTGTGCCTGTTTTGCCTGTGCAAAATGGTGGTAATCACACTACCTGCCTTATAGGGTTGATGTAAGTATTAAATTAATTAATGCATGTAGAGTGATCGGAATAATGCCTGACACATAGTAAGCCACATTACAGAGTGATAGCAATTAACCCTGAGATGCAAAGCCTTCCTGCTCATCTCTTTTGTATAATAATCTAGGTGTTATTTTTCTAGGCCCTATAGTAATAAAACTTAATTGCCCAAATAGGTTTAGTCAAAGTTTCCAAGCTGAGGTGATACAGAAATTTAAAAAGCTAAATACAAACTGAGTATATTGTATGATTTTTAACTGTAAAAAATATACATAAGCATAGAAAACATACTTGGGAAAAAAAGAAAATACACTAGATGGAAATATATCAAGATGCTTACAGTCATGTCGCAACTGTGGGATTATAGATGATTTTAATTCCCTCCTTTATATATTTTTATAATCTCCAATGCCACAAGCAAGTATAACATTTAATTTTAATAATACAACTGTCTTTTTGTGTATATTTAAAATAATGTATAAATTTGTATTTGAGTGCTAGAACTTCATATGGTAGGCATAACTATAAGGCGAGTCAACAGCATGTCCAAACTTTGGTTTTCTGATAAGTAAAAGAGGAATAATATCCCTACTTCCATTGATTGTAGAAATTAAAGGAGAAGTCACATAAGGAAATCCTTATGTAAATTGTACATAAATGACGTACTATTTACAAATGTAAGAAATTTCATTGATTGTATTATTAGATTTAAAAGGCATATAAGGTAATATTTTCAGAAACTCAAGGTATTCATTTATACTGAGGCCCTTAGGGAAAAAGTGACCAAAAATTCCAGCTAAGAAAGTGATTTAAAAGTTTATTAAACCATTGTTCCTTCACTTCCGGGGCGCCTAGGTGGCTTAGTCGGTTAAGCGTCCGACTTTCTCTTAGGTCATGATCTCGCAGTTCATGGGTTCGAGCCCCGCATCGGGCTCTGTGCTGACTGCCAGCTCAGAGCCTAGAGCCTGTTTCAGTCTGTGACTCCCTCTCTCTCTGACCCTCCCCTGCTCACGCTGTCTCTCTCTCTCTCTCTCCTAGAAATAAAGAAAACATTAAAAAAAAAAAACCATTGTTCCTTCACTTCCTTTGTGCATGGTCACAGGAGACAGTTGCTTGGCTGGTCCCTGCTTATTAGAGAGAAAAGCCACATGAACATACCAAGAGTGCTAAGATGATTCTAGCACTACAAAAATTGAAAGCCTAATAGGAGCCTACTTACTAGGGATGAAAAGATGAATAAGACAGATCATTATCCTAAAAAATTTCACAGTATAAAAACTATGGAGACAATTACATGCATTTTCATTCTACCTTTATCTAGGATCATATATATTTTTAATTTTTGTGGAATGTATCTTGATTATTGTAGTTCTTGTTGCTTTTTGCACATATTAAAGATTAACTTGGGTGTTGTTCACACACATACACGCACACATACACACACACCCCAATTGTTTTTGATCGTTAAAACTGGCTGACAGATCAGGAAACACTCTGCTCCTTTCATTCACTGTTGAGTTTTCAGCTCTTATGGACACCAGTTTGTTTAATAAGATGATGAGTCTGAAAAGCTGTTACTAAAAGCAAACTGAATAAAATGAAGTTCTCAATTCCTTTTGCTCTATTTTCTAAACTCTTCAAAGGATTCTCCTACCTTTGGTCTTCCCCTTGTTCTCCCGAAAGTAATTGTTGAGACTAACACACTAAAATTTGACTGAAAATTAGAGGATGGATTAAAATAACAATTATTCTGTGTATTTTACTAGCCATCATACCATTTTTTGTCACATATACACAGTCATCAGAAGTTGGTGGATCTCAGAAAATTATAATCAAAGTGTGGCCAAAGAACTACATTTCACTGACTGGGAAAGTAGCTCAAGTTAGAGGAACTAATTTAGCAACTAGGTCCTAGTGCAGTGATCCCGCCTTAACCATTTACTAGCTATGTAACCTCCATAGTTTCTATATTATTTCCAAGCCTTATCAATTTCCCTACTGCAAAGTAGAGAGCTTAATAAACACAAGGCTACTATCAAGCACAAATGGGCTTATCTGCTTTCTTTCAGCCTTTGGCACTGGACATAAAATACAAATGATCTATGTATTTCTTATGATAGAGTTAAAATATCATGAAGAGGGAGTTAAAAGTTTGATATGGGATCCATTCTCCTCCCTCATGGGAGAATGCTATTAGGAAAAAGAAAAGGTGCAGGTAACCCACTAGGTTTAAAATTCTTGTCATTTGGACTTCTGGGTAAAAAGACCATTAATATAGATTAGGAAGAAGAGACTTTGTCTCTGGAATATCCTTGTATTTCATAGGTTTCCCTGATGCCACTGGCAATAGGTTCACCAACAATGAATAAGACCCAGGATCTAGGAGGCATAGCTCCTGTCCTGTAAACTATGCAGTTCTCTGTGGTATAAAATAAAGATTTTTCATGATTGTGGCGCTCCCCACAGTATGAAAACCTAGCAAACCACACTTAGGGACTTCCTCTCTTCTGGGCTAGTGGGCTATGTCTAATGTAGGAAGCATTTTGCAAACCACATGTAGTGTCCTCGACTTTCCTCTGCTGCATCTGAGCCTTTTAATACTCTCATCCTCAGTATCATGTGGCAAACATTGATATCTAGTAAGATCTCTGATTCCTGTTCATCTCTTTTGGCAATCCAGTCCCATCAGTGAGTACAGCAATATTTCAGAACTACTATATCAATGGCAATAATAACAACTCCATCATCATTTCTTGGGAGAGAACTCTCCGGCATCAACAACATTCTACATCATTCCGTTATCATGGATATGTCCCTTCCTTTCACCAGTCCCTGTATTAGTTAGCTCAGTTACACTATAATAACAAATAAGTTTCAAAAAATTTAATGGTTTTAGGATCAAGAAAAATATTTATTTGTTTTGTGAAAGTCCCAGACAGATGTTTCCTGTTGGGGTAGGGTGGGAGGGCTGCTTCACATAACTGTTGAAGGACCAAGAATTTTGGAGCCTGCCATCTTCAAGGTCTGTGGCTTTCAGACTCACCCGGGAGCTTGTGACCCTGGACAGAGAGAAAGGAGAGAAAACAAGAGGAGGACCTTGGGGTATTTTCTGTGCCAGCCCTAGAAGTACATTTATCACTCCATGGTCTCATCTAACTGCAAAGGGGCTGTTAAATACAGTCTGACTTTCTGCTAGGAAAGAAAGAGAAATGGAGAATAGGTTTTGGACAGCTAAGTCTCTGCCACAGGCCCTCACAGATGGATTGATCCTATTCTAAACTTATAAGACAAATAGACCACTAAAAGGGGTCAGGCAAAGGGTTTTTTGACAAGTCTTTTATTTTCTATCCAAGATAACATCAAGTCATAATCAAATGCTTTCTTTGCTGATTCCTTATCTCTCTGCTGATAATGTTTCTTCATTTGCTTAAATAACTGGGGAGTGAGAGCTCTCCCCCACCCACCACCATCTTAGACAAAAAGGAGAAATACAGCAATAGTCATCTTCCACAGATATTACCCAGCAGCTGAATCCAAAGAGAGAATGTATTTGCAATCTTACCAATGCCCAACTCTTTCTTTATAAATGGGTTAATTACTGGAGGTAAAAGGTCTAAGAACCACCTCTCTTTTTTATACTCAAGTCAGTGAGTGGAAGTGGCACTGTTTCTACTCCCTAGAGAAAAATCAAAAACTGGAAAGTAGCAGGGGTGCCTGGGTGGCTTAGTCGGTTGAGCATCCAACTTCAACTCAGGTCATGATATCACAGTTTTGGGTTCAAGCCCTGTGTCAGGCTCTGTGCTGACAGCTCAAAGCCTGGAGCCTGCTTCAGATTCTGTGTCTCCCTTTCTTTCTGCCCCTCCCGTGCCCATACTCACTAACACACACTCTCTTTCTCTCTCAAAAATAAATAAATAAACTTCAAAAATTAAAAAAAAATAAGAAAGTAACAGACACAAATTCCAAAAAGAGGACGATACAAGAATTTTAAACAACATTGCTCATTCCTATTTTCTCTCTTTGCTGTACCATGTAGAAATAATTTCTTCAGATGGAAGTGTCAGAACTTACAGTACTTCACCTTAGGAACACTACTGACCATTTCTTAGTGTTGAGGGTGAGGAAAGAGCTTTCACAATACAAAGATCCAAAAGGTTTCTTACCCCACGAGTAGGATTTTCCAAGGGCCCTTTGGGAAATAGAGGGGGCGTCACATTCCTCAGTTATATGTTATAGATGCATTTAGCTCTCTTTAGGACAATCACAAAAATACGATTTATTTGTGTGGTTATTTAATTAGTATTGTTCACATCACCTCAACAGTAAGTTTCATAAAAGCAGAGACCTGGTTTGGAGTTTATTTGTTTATTTGTTTGGCTTATCATATAATTCCCAGTATCTGGCATGGAGCTTATCATGTAATTGTAACTCAATAATATTTGGTAAAGGGCAAAAAAAAGATAATGGCAGTTAATATTTATTGAAACTTTACTACATACCAGACAGTGCTGAGCAGTCCACATACAGCTGCCCTGTAGATAAGACATCTAATTATGTCCCTTACATAGTGACAAGATAGAGGCTTAGAGAGATTGGGTTATTTGCACAAGGTCACACAGCTGGAAAGGTGCATAGGCACAGAAGTCCAAAAGTTGAACAGGGTTATAGCAGACTCACATTCTATCCATTCTGTTCTTTGTTATTATTTTTCTTCTAATCTTACTAATTGAACAGCCCCTTTACTACTGTAATAGCACATGAAGAAAGAACTAATGGTCACATTTCATACATAGCTCTCACATTGAGAAATGTGATTTCAAGCTGCAGGTTCTTTCTTAGCTAACTGTTCCAGGAGTCTAGTCCTGAAGAGTGAGGAAAAAAATCTCAATACACCTGACATTCTGTCTGAAAATCTGAGCCCATAGACACAGTTGGAGAACACTGGTACAAGGACATTTTTTACAAAAAGAAAAAATGGAAATCTGGGTGTGTCCCTAACTATCAGCACTTAAATAAGAATAGAGGCAAAATCCAGGTACTATTCAAAAATTAGTATAACTTGCAGTTATAAAGTTGGAATATTTGAAACTTGTACTCTTTATTTTGTTCACCAGGTTCAGCATTCATAAAATTATAATCGTCCCAGGCCTAACAATATTTGCATTATGGCTTATCTGTTCCTGTGTAAATAACACTTTGTCATGGGGCTTCAACATCAATGTTATTGACATTTAGGATAAGATAAGTATTTTGTGAGGGGCTGCCATGTGCATTGTAGAGGGTGCATTTAGCAGCACCCTCTGCCCACTAGATACCAGTAATACCCCTAATAATAATCATCAAAATGTCTGTAGACATTGCTGAGTATCCCCTGGGTGACAATGTTACTTCTGGTTGAGAAAAAGTGCTCTTAGGAAATTTTTACAATTAATTTTTGCTGGGAGCTGCACCAGCCTCTCTAGATGGCAGTCACAGCAAGGAAATGGCAGTGTTTGCACAGCTTCTGCCATGAGGAATGAAAACTGGTATCTCCTTCTGCTACTACTGGCTCATGTTGGAGATGAGGCTGCTGGTATTGGCCAGGTCTCACAATATTCCAGATCAGACCGATATTCCCCACACAGATTGCTCATAAGGAAAGGCATGTCCTTGCCTTTCCAAAGAGACTTCAGATGATAGCATTGTGGATGATTATCAAAAGGCTCTTCCTAAGGGTCTTGCAGATCCAAGACTTACATAATAAAGGGGGCTTGAGTCTGGCCCTGAGGCAAAGAGCCTAATTTAGAGTTAAGGGCAGATATCCACTCTCACCCAATTGTTTCTGCCTGGAGCATTAGACACCCCCCACCTCAAGGCATTTGTTATCAAGTATTTAAAATGACTTATTCTGGCCTTGAATATACTGATTGCTCCCTGTGGAGGAACCTATTGAGGAACTTCTTGTGTGATTATGAGAGCAAAGGTGTTCCCTGAAAGACCTGTTTGACCCCTGCTCACTGAGATGTAACTTCACCCTTTTATGCTATAAACATGTCTGGTATGCTAAAGATGCCTTCCTTCCCCATAAGATAAGCATCTAAATCCCCTACCTCAATCACTGTTGATAAAGGTTATGCATGAGTCTTCTACAAGTCTATGTTCTGGAAAATTCTTACATATCAAAGAAGTTTGTTATCAGAAATCATTGTCTAAGGCAATGCCACTTCTATGCCATCCCCCAAACACTTATAAAATAAAGTTGAGCCCCAGTCAGAGCAGAGATGCCTGCCTGGTGACCAGAAAGGATCTCAGGGCTCTCTCACTCTCTCTCTTGCCAACACCGTCCATCCTTCAGGGACCCCTGGACCTGCCAGAGCCGGCCTCCGACAAATTTTTTTCACAAAATCAGAAAAGATTAAACTTGGAGTCTGTGACATTTCCCATTCTTCCCCTTGTCTTATATGAGGTCTATCTGAAATACACTCAACAATAGCTCTGAAACTGAGTACCACCTACTTCTTTCTGGTTGTATTGAGCTATAATTGACATCTAACCCTGTATTAGCTTAAGTTGTACCATATAATGGTTTGATATGTGTATACACTGTGAAATTATTGCCACAGTAAGCTAATGCCCATCAACTCATGTGGGTACAATTTGTTTCTTATAATAAGAACTTCTAAAATCTACACCTTTAGCAACTTTCAAATACATAATATTGTATTGTTAAGGATAATCATTATGCTGTACATTACATCCCAGAATGTATTTATCTTCTCATTTTTTATGAGTATTCATGGGTGAGGTCTTCTCTCTGTGAGACAAATTTACTAATAGCCTTTTTCCTAGGAGGAGGGATAAATGTGTGTGATAGAGAAATTCCTGAAGTGAGTTCTCACCTAAATCTATGACCCCTTTCCTCTTTCACCAAGCCAGGGAGCTCAATAAATATTTACTGAATGACTAGACCAATGAAAAACCTACCCAAAGGGTCTTAAAGGATGTTCAAGGAATATATTTCCATAAGACATCAACATATGCTATTCAGGAAAATAGGGAAGTTGGTTTTTAAATCATTTTCATTTCACTCGGAGTAAATCAAAGTAAGCAAGTTTCTTTAAAGCTTCTTAGAGTCTTTAATGGTCCACACTAAAATTTTCTGCTATAAGAGAAAGTCATAATATGTGGAGTGTCCTAAAATTGTTTGACACAAAGTTTTCAATGTAATAGTTGTATAGACCTTTGTTTCACTTTGGGAATACATTTTCAATACTTCTGAATACATCTGAAGTAAAAGAGCAATATTTAAAATCACTTGAAATTAGAATTTACAAAGATTAAATATTTTCAGTAGACAACTAAATTATGTAAGCATGTTAAAGAAAATATCCTGTAATTTACTCACTCTGATGGGAATCTGAACCATTATAACCAAGAATGTAAATCTCATATAAAATATCTCCTATTCTTACCATTTTGCTTCCCTATTCGATCATTGTTAACAT